>NW_027285023.1:0-295969 GCF_040894005.1 Engystomops pustulosus | reverse complement strand
GGGACTAGTGTCCTGTACCAGGCACATGATCACAGTAAGAGCCCGTCCTGCAGTGTAATACAGCCTGTATATTATGTGAGACTGAGCAGAGACTGCACTGATGTCTATGGAGCCTCTGCCTCCTCCTCCGGGACTAGTGTCCTGTACCAGGCACATGATCACAGTAAGAGCCCGTCCTACAGTGTAATACAGCCTGTATATTATGTGAGACTGAGCAGAGACTGCACTGATGTCTATGGGAGCCTCTGCCTCCTCCTTCTTGGGACTAGTGTCCTGTACCAGGCACATGATCACAGTAAGAGCCCGTCCTACAGTGTAATACAGCCTGTATATTATGTGAGACTGAGCAGAGACTGCACTGATGTCTATGGGAGCCTCTGCCTCCTCCTCCGGGACTAGTGTCCTGTACCAGGCACATGATCACAGTAAGAGCCCGTCCTACAGTGTAATACAGCCTGTATATTATGTGAGACTGAGCAGAGACTGCACTGATGTCTATGGGAGCCTCTGCCTCCTCCTCCAGGACTAGTGTCCTGTACCAGGCACATGATCACAGTAAGAGCCCGTCCTACAGTGTAATACAGCCTGTATATTATGTGAGACTGAGCAGAGACTGCACTGATGTCTATGGGAGCCTCTGCCTCCTCCTCCGGGACTAGTGTCCTGTACCAGGGCACATGATCACAGTAAGAGCCCGTCCTGCAGTGTAATACAGCCTGTATATTATGTGAGACTGAGCAGAGACTGCACTGATGTCTATGGGAGCCTCTGCCTCCTCCTCCGGGACTAGTGTCCTGTACCAGGCACATGATCACAGTAAGAGCCCGTCCTACAGTGTAATACAGCCTGTATATTATGTGAGACTGAGCAGAGACTGCACTGATGTCTATGGGAGCCTCTGCCTCCTCCTCCGGGACTAGTGTCCTGTACCAGGCACATGATCACAGTAAGAGCCCGTCCTACAGTGTAATACAGCCTGTATATTATGTGAGACTGAGCAGAGACTGCACTGATGTCTATGGGAGCCTCTGCCTCCTCCTCCGGGACTAGTGTCCTGTACCAGGCACATGATCACAGTAAGAGCCCGTCCTACAGTGTAATACAGCCTGTATATTATGTGAGACTGAGCAGAGACTGCACTGATGTCTATGGGAGCCTCTGCCTCCTCCTCCGGGACTAGTGTCCTGTACCAGGCACATGATCACAGTAAGAGCCCGTCCTACAGTGTAATACAGCCTGTATATTATGTGAGACTGAGCAGAGACTGCACTGATGTCTATGGGAGCCTCTGCCTCCTCCTCCGGGACTAGTGTCCTGTACCAGGCACATGATCACAGTAAGAGCCCGTCCTACAGTGTAATACAGCCTGTATATTATGTGAGACTGAGCAGAGACTGCACTGATGTCTATGGGAGCCTCTGCCTCCTCCTCCGGGACTAGTGTCCTGTACCAGGCACATGATCACAGTAAGAGCCCGTCCTACAGTGTAATACAGCCTGTATATTATGTGAGACTGAGCAGAGACTGCACTGATGTCTATGGGAGCCTCTGCCTCCTCCTCCGGGACTAGTGTCCTGTACCAGGCACATGATCACAGTAAGAGCCCGTCCTGCAGTGTAATACAGCCTGTATATTATGTGAGACTGAGCAGAGACTGCACTGATGTCTATGGGAGCCTCTGCCTCCTCCTCCGGGACTAGTGTCCTGTACCAGGCACATGATCACAGTAAGAGCCCGTCCTACAGTGTAATACAGCCTGTATATTATGTGAGACTGAGCAGAGACTGCACTGATGTCTATGGGAGCCTCTGCCCCTCCTCCGGGACTAGTGTCCTGTACCAGGCACATGATCACAGTAAGAGCCCGTCCTACAGTGTAATACAGCCTGTATATTATGTGAGACTGAGCAGAGACTGCACTGATGTCTATGGGAGCCTCTGCCTCCTCCTCCAGGGACTAGTGTCCTGTACCAGGCACATGATCACAGTAAGAGCCCGTCCTACAGTGTAATACAGCCTGTATATTATGTGAGACTGAGCAGAGACTGCACTGATGTCTATGGGAGCCTCTGCCTCCTCCTCCGGGACTAGTGTCCTGTACCGGGCACATGATCACAGTAAGAGCCCGTCCTACAGTGTAATACAGCCTGTATATTATGTGAGACTGAGCAGAGACTGCACTGATGTCTATGGGAGCCTCTGCCTCCTCCTCCGGGACTAGTGTCCTGTACCAGGCACATGATCACAGTAAGAGCCCGTCCTACAGTGTAATACAGCCTGTATATTATGTGAGACTGAGCAGAGACTGCACTGATGTCTATGGGAGCCTCTGCCTCCTCCTCCGGGACTAGTGTCCTGTACCAGGCACATGATCACAGTAAGAGCCCGTCCTACAGTGTAATACAGCCTGTATATTATGTGAGACTGAGCAGAGACTGCACTGATGTCTATGGGAGCCTCTGCCTCCTCCTCCGGGACTAGTGTCCTGTACCAGGCACATGATCACAGTAAGAGCCCGTCCTACAGTGTAATACAGCCTGTATATTATGTGAGACTGAGCAGAGACTGCACTGATGTCTATGGGAGCCTCTGCCTCCTCCTCCGGGACTAGTGTCCTGTACCAGGCACATGATCACAGTAAGAGCCCGTCCTACAGTGTAATACAGCCTGTATATTATGTGAGACTGAGCAGAGACTGCACTGATGTCTATGGGAGCCTCTGCCTCCTCCTCCGGGACTAGTGTCCTGTACCAGGCACATGATCACAGTAAGAGCCCGTCCTACAGTGTAATACAGCCTGTATATTATGTGAGACTGAGCAGAGACTGCACTGATGTCTATGGGAGCGTCCCGCCTCTGCCTCCTCCTCCGGGACTAGTGTCCTGTACCAGGCACATGATCACAGTAAGAGCCCGTCCTACAGTGTAATACAGCCTGTATATTATGTGAGACTGAGCAGAGACTGCACTGATGTCTATGGGAGCCTCTGCCTCCTCCTCCGGGACTAGTGTCCTGTACCAGGCACATGATCACAGTAAGAGCCCGTCCTACAGTGTAATACAGCCTGTATATTATGTGAGACTGAGCAGAGACTGCACTGATGTCTATGGGAGCCTCTGCCTCCTCCTCCGGGACTAGTGTCCTGTACCAGGCACATGATCACAGTAAGAGCCCGTCCTACAGTGTAATACAGCCTGTATATTATGTGAGACTGAGCAGAGACTGCACTGATGTCTATGGGAGCCTCTGCCTCCTCCTCCTCGGGACTAGTGTCCTGTACCAGGCACATGATCACAGTAAGAGCCCGTCCTACAGTGTAATACAGCCTGTATATTATGTGAGACTGAGCAGAGACTGCACTGATGTCTATGGGAGCCTCTGCCTCCTCCTCCGGGACTAGTGTCCTGTACCAGGCACATGATCACAGTAAGAGCCCGTCCTACAGTGTAATACAGCCTGTATATTATGTGAGACTGAGCAGAGACTGCACTGATGTCTATGGGAGCCTCTGCCTCCTCCTCCGGGACTAGTGTCCTGTACCAGGCACATGATCACAGTAAGAGCCCGTCCTACAGTGTAATACAGCCTGTATATTATGTGAGACTGAGCAGAGACTGCACTGATGTCTATGGGAGCCTCTGCCTCCTCCTCCGGGACTAGTGTCCTGTACCAGGCACATGATCACAGTAAGAGCCCGTCCTACAGTGTAATACAGCCTGTATATTATGTGAGACTGAGCAGAGACTGCACTGATGTCTATGGGAGCCTCTGCCTCCTCCTCCGGGACTAGTGTCCTGTACCAGGCACATGATCACAGTAAGAGCCCGTCCTACAGTGTAATACAGCCTGTATATTATGTGAGACTGAGCAGAGACTGCACTGATGTCTATGGGAGCCTCTGCCTCCTCCTCCGGGACTAGTGTCCTGTACCAGGCACATGATCACAGTAAGAGCCCGTCCTACAGTGTAATACAGCCTGTATATTATGTGAGACTGAGCAGAGACTGCACTGATGTCTATGGGAGCCTCTGCCTCCTCCTCCGGGACTAGTGTCCTGTACCGGGCACATGATCACAGTAAGAGCCCGTCCTACAGTGTAATACAGCCTGTATATTATGTGAGACTGAGCAGAGACTGCACTGATGTCTATGGGAGCCTCTGCCTCCTCCTCCGGGACTAGTGTCCTGTACCAGGCACATGATCACAGTAAGAGCCCGTCCTACAGTGTAATACAGCCTGTATATTATGTGAGACTGAGCAGAGACTGCACTGATGTCTATGGGAGCCTCTGCCTCCTCCTCCGGGACTAGTGTCCTGTACCAGGCACATGATCACAGTAAGAGCCCGTCCTACAGTGTAATACAGCCTGTATATTATGTGAGACTGAGCAGAGACTGCACTGATGTCTATGGGAGCCTCTGCCTCCTCCTCCGGGACTAGTGTCCTGTACCAGGCACATGATCACAGTAAGAGCCCGTCCTACAGTGTAATACAGCCTGTATATTATGTGAGACTGAGCAGAGACTGCACTGATGTCTATGGGAGCCTCTGCCTCCTCCTCCGGGACTAGTGTCCTGTACCAGGCACATGATCACAGTAAGAGCCCGTCCTACAGTGTAATACAGCCTGTATATTATGTGAGACTGAGCAGAGACTGCACTGATGTCTATGGGAGCCTCTGCCTCCTCCTCCGGGACTAGTGTCCTGTACCAGGCACATGATCACAGTAAGAGCCCGTCCTACAGTGTAATACAGCCTGTATATTATGTGAGACTGAGCAGAGACTGCACTGATGTCTATGGGAGCCTCTGCCTCCTCCTCCGGGACTAGTGTCCTGTACCAGGCACATGATCACAGTAAGAGCCCGTCCTACAGTGTAATACAGCCTGTATATTATGTGAGACTGAGCAGAGACTGCACTGATGTCTATGGGAGCCTCTGCCTCCTCCTCCGGGACTAGTGTCCTGTACCAGGCACATGATCACAGTAAGAGCCCGTCCTACAGTGTAATACAGCCTGTATATTATGTGAGACTGAGCAGAGACTGCACTGATGTCTATGGGAGCCTCTGCCTCCTCCTCCGGGACTAGTGTCCTGTACCAGGCACATGATCACAGTAAGAGCCCGTCCTACAGTGTAATACAGCCTGTATATTATGTGAGACTGAGCAGAGACTGCACTGATGTCTATGGGAGCCTCTGCCTCCTCCTCCGGGACTAGTGTCCTGTACCAGGCACATGATCACAGTAAGAGCCCGTCCTACAGTGTAATACAGCCTGTATATTATGTGAGACTGAGCAGAGACTGCACTGATGTCTATGGGAGCCTCTGCCTCCTCCTCCGGGACTAGTGTCCTGTACCAGGCACATGATCACAGTAAGAGCCCGTCCTACAGTGTAATACAGCCTGTATATTATGTGAGACTGAGCAGAGACTGCACTGATGTCTATGGGAGCCTCTGCCTCCTCCTCCGGGACTAGTGTCCTGTACCAGGCACATGATCACAGTAAGAGCCCGTCCTACAGTGTAATACAGCCTGTATATTATGTGAGACTGAGCAGAGACTGCACTGATGTCTATGGGAGCCTCTGCCTCCTCCTCCGGGACTAGTGTCCTGTACCAGGCACATGATCACAGTAAGAGCCCGTCCTACAGTGTAATACAGCCTGTATATTATGTGAGACTGAGCAGAGACTGCACTGATGTCTATGGGAGCCTCTGCCTCCTCCTCCGGGACTAGTGTCCTGTACCAGGCACATGATCACAGTAAGAGCCCGTCCTACAGTGTAATACAGCCTGTATATTATGTGAGACTGAGCAGAGACTGCACTGATGTCTATGGGAGCCTCTGCCTCCTCCTCCGGGACTAGTGTCCTGTACCAGGGCACATGATCACAGTAAGAGCCCGTCCTACAGTGTAATACAGCCTGTATATTATGTGAGACTGAGCAGAGACTGCACTGATGTCTATGGGAGCCTCTGCCTCCTCCTCTGGGACTAGTGTCCTGTACCAGGCACATGATCACAGTAAGAGCCCGTCCTACAGTGTAATACAGCCTGTATATTATGTGAGACTGAGCAGAGACTGCACTGATGTCTATGGGAGCCTCTGCCTCCTCCTCCGGGACTAGTGTCCTGTACCGGGCACATGATCACAGTAAGAGCCCGTCCTACAGTGTAATACAGCCTGTATATTATGTGAGACTGAGCAGAGACTGCACTGATGTCTATGGGAGCCTCTGCCTCCTCCTCCGGGACTAGTGTCCTGTACCAGGCACATGATCACAGTAAGAGCCCGTCCTACAGTGTAATACAGCCTGTATATTATGTGAGACTGAGCAGAGACTGCACTGATGTCTATGGGAGCCTCTGCCTCCTCCTCCGGGACTAGTGTCCTGTACCAGGCACATGATCACAGTAAGAGCCCGTCCTACAGTGTAATACAGCCTGTATATTATGTGAGACTGAGCAGAGACTGCACTGATGTCTATGGGAGCCTCTGCCTCCTCCTCCGGGACTAGTGTCCTGTACCAGGCACATGATCACAGTAAGAGCCCGTCCTACAGTGTAATACAGCCTGTATATTATGTGAGACTGAGCAGAGACTGCACTGATGTCTATGGGAGCCTCTGCCTCCTCCTCCGGGACTAGTGTCCTGTACCAGGCACATGATCACAGTAAGAGCCCGTCCTACAGTGTAATACAGCCTGTATATTATGTGAGACTGAGCAGAGACTGCACTGATGTCTATGGGAGCCTCTGCCTCCTCCTCCGGGACTAGTGTCCTGTACCAGGCACATGATCACAGTAAGAGCCCGTCCTGCAGTGTAATACAGCCTGTATATTATGTGAGACTGAGCAGAGACTGCACTGATGTCTATGGGAGCCTCTGCCTCCTCCTCCGGGACTAGTGTCCTGTACCAGGCACATGATCACAGTAAGAGCCCGTCCTACAGTGTAATACAGCCTGTATATTATGTGAGACTGAGCAGAGACTGCACTGATGTCTATGGGAGCCTCTGCCTCCTCCTCCGGGACTAGTGTCCTGTACCAGGCACATGATCACAGTAAGAGCCCGTCCTACAGTGTAATACAGCCTGTATATTATGTGAGACTGAGCAGAGACTGCACTGATGTCTATGGGAGCCTCTGCTCCCTCCTCCGGGACTAGTGTCCTGTACCAGGCACATGATCACAGTAAGAGCCCGTCCTACAGTGTAATACAGCCTGTATATTATGTGAGACTGAGCAGAGACTGCACTGATGTCTATGGGAGCCTCTGCCTCCTCCTCCGGGACTAGTGTCCTGTACCAGGCACATGATCACAGTAAGAGCCCGTCCTACAGTGTAATACAGCCTGTATATTATGTGAGACTGAGCAGAGACTGCACTGATGTCTATGGGAGCCTCTGCCTCCTCCTCCGGGACTAGTGTCCTGTACCAGGCACATGATCACAGTAAGAGCCCGTCCTACAGTGTAATACAGCCTGTATATTATGTGAGACTGAGCAGAGACTGCACTGATGTCTATGGGAGCCTCTGCCTCCTCCTCCGGGACTAGTGTCCTGTACCAGGCACATGATCACAGTAAGAGCCCGTCCTACAGTGTAATACAGCCTGTATATTATGTGAGACTGAGCAGAGACTGCACTGATGTCTATGGGAGCCTCTGCCTCCTCCTCCGGGACTAGTGTCCTGTACCAGGCACATGATCACAGTAAGAGCCCGTCCTACAGTGTAATACAGCCTGTATATTATGTGAGACTGAGCAGAGACTGCACTGATGTCTATGGGAGCCTCTGCCTCCTCCTCCGGGACTAGTGTCCTGTACCGGGCACATGATCACAGTAAGAGCCCGTCCTACAGTGTAATACAGCCTGTATATTATGTGAGACTGAGCAGAGACTGCACTGATGTCTATGGGAGCCTCTGCCTCCTCCTCCGGGACTAGTGTCCTGTACCAGGCACATGATCACAGTAAGAGCCCGTCCTACAGTGTAATACAGCCTGTATATTATGTGAGACTGAGCAGAGACTGCACTGATGTCTATGGGAGCCTCTGCCTCCTCCTCCGGGACTAGTGTCCTGTACCAGGCACATGATCACAGTAAGAGCCCGTCCTACAGTGTAATACAGCCTGTATATTATGTGAGACTGAGCAGAGACTGCACTGATGTCTATGGGAGCCTCTGCCTCCTCCTCCGGGACTAGTGTCCTGTACCAGGCACATGATCACAGTAAGAGCCCGTCCTACAGTGTAATACAGCCTGTATATTATGTGAGACTGAGCAGAGACTGCACTGATGTCTATGGGAGCCTCTGCCTCCTCCTCCGGGACTAGTGTCCTGTACCAGGCACATGATCACAGTAAGAGCCCGTCCTACAGTGTAATACAGCCTGTATATTATGTGAGACTGAGCAGAGACTGCACTGATGTCTATGGGAGCCTCTGCCTCCTCCTCCGGGACTAGTGTCCTGTACCAGGCACATGATCACAGTAAGAGCCCGTCCTACAGTGTAATACAGCCTGTATATTATGTGAGACTGAGCAGAGACTGCACTGATGTCTATGGGAGCCTCTGCCTCCTCCTCCGGGACTAGTGTCCTGTACCAGGCACATGATCACAGTAAGAGCCCGTCCTACAGTGTAATACAGCCTGTATATTATGTGAGACTGAGCAGAGACTGCACTGATGTCTATGGGAGCCTCTGCCTCCTCCTCCGGGACTAGTGTCCTGTACCAGGCACATGATCACAGTAAGAGCCCGTCCTACAGTGTAATACAGCCTGTATATTATGTGAGACTGAGCAGAGACTGCACTGATGTCTATGGGAGCCTCTGCCTCCTCCTCCGGGACTAGTGTCCTGTACCAGGCACATGATCACAGTAAGAGCCCGTCCTACAGTGTAATACAGCCTGTATATTATGTGAGACTGAGCAGAGACTGCACTGATGTCTATGGGAGCCTCTGCCTCCTCCTCCGGGACTAGTGTCCTGTACCAGGCACATGATCACAGTAAGAGCCCGTCCTACAGTGTAATACAGCCTGTATATTATGTGAGACTGAGCAGAGACTGCACTGATGTCTATGGGAGCCTCTGCCTCCTCCTCCGGGACTAGTGTCCTGTACCAGGCACATGATCACAGTAAGAGCCCGTCCTACAGTGTAATACAGCCTGTATATTATGTGAGACTGAGCAGAGACTGCACTGATGTCTATGGGAGCCTCTGCCTCCTCCTCCGGGACTAGTGTCCTGTACCAGGCACATGATCACAGTAAGAGCCCGTCCTACAGTGTAATACAGCCTGTATATTATGTGAGACTGAGCAGAGACTGCACTGATGTCTATGGGAGCCTCTGCCTCCTCCTCCGGGACTAGTGTCCTGTACCAGGCACATGATCACAGTAAGAGCCCGTCCTACAGTGTAATACAGCCTGTATATTATGTGAGACTGAGCAGAGACTGCACTGATGTCTATGGGAGCCTCTGCCTCCTCCTCCGGGACTAGTGTCCTGTACCAGGCACATGATCACAGTAAGAGCCCGTCCTACAGTGTAATACAGCCTGTATATTATGTGAGACTGAGCAGAGACTGCACTGATGTCTATGGGAGCCTCTGCCTCCTCCTCCGGGACTAGTGTCCTGTACCAGGCACATGATCACAGTAAGAGCCCGTCCTACAGTGTAATACAGCCTGTATATTATGTGAGACTGAGCAGAGACTGCACTGATGTCTATGGGAGCCTCTGCCTCCTCCTCCGGGACTAGTGTCCTGTACCAGGCACATGATCACAGTAAGAGCCCGTCCTACAGTGTAATACAGCCTGTATATTATGTGAGACTGAGCAGAGACTGCACTGATGTCTATGGAGCCTCTGCCTCCTCCTCCGGGACTAGTGTCCTGTACCAGGCACATGATCACAGTAAGAGCCCGTCCTACAGTGTAATACAGCCTGTATATTATGTGAGACTGAGCAGAGACTGCACTGATGTCTATGGGAGCCTCTGCCTCCTCCTCCGGGACTAGTGTCCTGTACCAGGCACATGATCACAGTAAGAGCCCGTCCTACAGTGTAATACAGCCTGTATATTATGTGAGACTGAGCAGAGACTGCACTGATGTCTATGGGAGCCTCTGCCTCCTCCTCCGGGACTAGTGTCCTGTACCAGGCACATGATCACAGTAAGAGCCCGTCCTACAGTGTAATACAGCCTGTATATTATGTGAGACTGAGCAGAGACTGCACTGATGTCTATGGGAGCCTCTGCCTCCTCCTCCGGGACTAGTGTCCTGTACCAGGCACATGATCACAGTAAGAGCCCGTCCTACAGTGTAATACAGCCTGTATATTATGTGAGACTGAGCAGAGACTGCACTGATGTCTATGGGAGCCTCTGCCTCCTCCTCCGGGACTAGTGTCCTGTACCAGGCACATGATCACAGTAAGAGCCCGTCCTACAGTGTAATACAGCCTGTATATTATGTGAGACTGAGCAGAGACTGCACTGATGTCTATGGGAGCCTCTGCCTCCTCCTCCGGGACTAGTGTCCTGTACCAGGCACATGATCACAGTAAGAGCCCGTCCTACAGTGTAATACAGCCTGTATATTATGTGAGACTGAGCAGAGACTGCACTGATGTCTATGGGAGCCTCTGCCTCCTCCTCCGGGACTAGTGTCCTGTACCAGGCACATGATCACAGTAAGAGCCCGTCCTACAGTGTAATACAGCCTGTATATTATGTGAGACTGAGCAGAGACTGCACTGATGTCTATGGGAGCCTCTGCCTCCTCCTCCGGGACTAGTGTCCTGTACCAGGCACATGATCACAGTAAGAGCCCGTCCTACAGTGTAATACAGCCTGTATATTATGTGAGACTGAGCAGAGACTGCACTGATGTCTATGGGAGCCTCTGCCTCCTCCTCCGGGACTAGTGTCCTGTACCAGGCACATGATCACAGTAAGAGCCCGTCCTGCAGTGTAATACAGCCTGTATATTATGTGAGACTGAGCAGAGACTGCACTGATGTCTATGGGAGCCTCTGCCTCCTCCTCTGGGACTAGTGTCCTGTACCAGGCACATGATCACAGTAAGAGCCCGTCCTACAGTGTAATACAGCCTGTATATTATGTGAGACTGAGCAGAGACTGCACTGATGTCTATGGGAGCCTCTGCCTCCTCCTCCGGGACTAGTGTCCTGTACCAGGCACATGATCACAGTAAGAGCCCGTCCTACAGTGTAATACAGCCTGTATATTATGTGAGACTGAGCAGAGACTGCACTGATGTCTATGGGAGCCTCTGCCTCCTCCGGGACTAGTGTCCTGTACCAGGCACATGATCACAGTAAGAGCCCGTCCTACAGTGTAATACAGCCTGTATATTATGTGAGACTGAGCAGAGACTGCACTGATGTCTATGGGAGCCTCTGCCTCCTCCTCCAGGACTAGTGTCCTGTACCAGGCACATGATCACAGTAAGAGCCCGTCCTACAGTGTAATACAGCCTGTATATTATGTGAGACTGAGCAGAGACTGCACTGATGTCTATGGGAGCCTCTGCCTCCTCCGGGACTAGTGTCCTGTACCAGGCACATGATCACAGTAAGAGCCCGTCCTACAGTGTAATACAGCCTGTATATTATGTGAGACTGAGCAGAGACTGCACTGATGTCTATGGGAGCCTCTGCCTCCTCCTCCGGGACTAGTGTCCTGTACCAGGCACATGATCACAGTAAGAGCCCGTCCTACAGTGTAATACAGCCTGTATATTATGTGAGACTGAGCAGAGACTGCACTGATGTCTATGGGAGCCTCTGCCTCCTCCTCCGGGACTAGTGTCCTGTACCGAGCACATGATCACAGAAAGAGCCCGTCCTACAGTGTAATACAGCCTGTATATTATGTGAGACTGAGCAGAGACTGCACTGATGTCTATGGGAGCCTCTGCCTCCTCCTCCGGGACTAGTGTCCTGTACCAGGCACATGATCACAGTAAGAGTCCGTCCTGCAGTGTAATACAGCCTGTATATTATGTGAGACTGAGCAGAGACTGCACTGATGTCTATGGGAGCCTCTGCCTCCTCCTCCGGGACTAGTGTCCTGTACCAGGCACATGATCACAGTAAGAGCCCGTCCTGCAGTGTAATACAGCCTGTATATTATGTGAGACTGAGCAGAGACTGCACTGATGTCTATGGGAGCCTCTGCCTCCTCCTCCGGGACTAGTGTCCTGTACCAGGCACATGATCACAGTAAGAGCCCGTCCTACAGTGTAATACAGCCTGTATATTATGTGAGACTGAGCAGAGACTGCACTGATGTCTATGGGAGCCTCTGCCTCCTCCGGGACTAGTGTCCTGTACCGGGCACATGATCACAGTAAGAGCCCGTCCTACAGTGTAATACAGCCTGTATATTATGTGAGACTGAGCAGAGACTGCACTGATGTCTATGGGAGCCTCTGCCTCCTCCTCCGGGACTAGTGTCCTGTACCAGGGACATGATCACAGTAAGAGCCCGTCCTACAGTGTAATACAGCCTGTATATTATGTGAGACTGAGCAGAGACTGCACTGATGTCTATGGGAGCCTCTGCCTCCTCCTCCGGGACTAGTGTCCTGTACCAGGCACATGATCACAGTAAGAGCCCGTCCTACAGTGTAATACAGCCTGTATATTATGTGAGACTGAGCAGAGACTGCACTGATGTCTATGGGAGCCTCTGCCTCCTCCTCCGGGACTAGTGTCCTGTACCAGGCACATGATCACAGTAAGAGCCCGTCCTACAGTGTAATACAGCCTGTATATTATGTGAGACTGAGCAGAGACTGCACTGATGTCTATGGGAGCCTCTGCCTCCTCCTCCGGGACTAGTGTCCTGTACCAGGCACATGATCACAGTAAGAGCCCGTCCTACAGTGTAATACAGCCTGTATATTATGTGAGACTGAGCAGAGACTGCACTGATGTATATGGGAGCCTCTACCTCCTCCTCCGGGACTAGTGTCCTGTACCAGGCACATGATCACAGTAAGAGCCCGTCCTACAGTGTAATACAGCCTGTATATTATGTGAGACTGAGCAGAGACTGCACTGATGTCTATGGGAGCCTCTGCCTCCTCCGGGACTAGTGTCCTGTACCGAGCACATGATCACAGTAAGAGCCCGTCCTACAGTGTAATACAGCCTGTATATTATGTGAGACTGAGCAGAGACTGCACTGATGTCTATGGGAGCCTCTGCCTCCTCCTCCGGGACTAGTGTCCTGTACCGGCACATGATCACAGTAAGAGCTCGTCCTGCAGTGTAATACAGCCTGTATATTATGTGAGACTGAGCAGAGACTGCACTGATGTCTATGGGAGCCTCTGCCTCCTCCTCCGGGACTAGTGTCCTGTACCAGGCACATGATCACAGTAAGAGCCCGTCCTACAGTGTAATACAGCCTGTATATTATGTGAGACTGAGCAGAGACTGCACTGATGTCTATGGAGCCTCTGCCTCCTCCTCCGGGACTAGTGTCCTGTACCAGGCACATGATCACAGTAAGAGCCCGTCCTACAGTGTAATACAGCCTGTATATTATGTGAGACTGAGCAGAGACTGCACTGATGTCTATGGGAGCCTCTGCCTCCTCCTCCGGGACTAGTGTCCTGTACCAGGCACATGATCACAGTAAGAGCCCGTCCTGCAGTGTAATACAGCCTGTATATTATGTGAGACTGAGCAGAGACTGCACTGATGTCTATGGGAGCCTCTGCCTCCTCCTCCGGGACTAGTGTCCTGTACCAGGCACATGATCACAGTAAGAGCCCGTCCTACAGTGTAATACAGCCTGTATATTATGTGAGACTGAGCAGAGACTGCACTGATGTCTATGGGAGCCTCTGCCTCCTCCTCCGGGACTAGTGTCCTGTACCGGGCACATGATCACAGTAAGAGCCCGTCCTACAGTGTAATACAGCCTGTATATTATGTGAGACTGAGCAGAGACTGCACTGATGTCTATGGGAGCCTCCTCCGGGACTAGTGTCCTGTACCGGGCACATGATCACAGTAAGAGCCGTCCTACAGTGTAATACAGCCTGTATATTATGTGAGACTGAGCAGAGACTGCACTGATGTCTATGGGAGCCTCTGCCTCCTCCTCCGGGACTAGTGTCCTGTACCAGGCACATGATCACAGTAAGAGCCCGTCCTACAGTGTAATACAGCCTGTATATTATGTGAGACTGAGCAGAGACTGCACTGATGTCTATGGGAGCCTCTGCCTCCTCCTCCGGGACTAGTGTCCTGTACCAGGCACATGATCACAGTAAGAGCCCGTCCTACAGTGTAATACAGCCTGTATATTATGTGAGACTGAGCAGAGACTGCACTGATGTCTATGGGGCCTCTGCCTCCTCCTCCGGGACTAGTGTCCTGTACCAGGCACATGATCACAGTAAGAGCCCGTCCTACAGTGTAATACAGCCTGTATATTATGTGAGACTGAGCAGAGACTGCACTGATGTCTATGGGAGCCTCTGCCTCCTCCTCCGGGACTAGTGTCCTGTACCAGGCACATGATCACAGTAAGAGCCCGTCCTACAGTGTAATACAGCCTGTATGTTATGTGAGACTGAGCAGAGACTGCACTGATGTCTATGGGAGCCTCTGCCTCCTCCTCCGGGACTAGTGTCCTGTACCAGGCACATGATCACAGTAAGAGCCCGTCCTACAGTGTAATACAGCCTGTATATTATGTGAGACTGAGCAGAGACTGCACTGATGTCTATGGGAGCCTCTGCCTCCTCCTCCGGGACTAGTGTCCTGTACCAGGCACATGATCACAGTAAGAGCCCGTCCTACAGTGTAATACAGCCTGTATATTATGTGAGACTGAGCAGAGACTGCACTGATGTCTATGGGAGCCTCTGCCTCCTCCGGGACTAGTGTCCTGTACCGGGCACATGATCACAGTAAGAGCCCGTCCTACAGTGTAATACAGCCTGTATATTATGTGAGACTGAGCAGAGACTGCACTGATGTCTATGGGGGCCTCTGCCTCCTCCTCCGGGACTAGTGTCCTGTACCAGGCACATGATCACAGTAAGAGCCCGTCCTACAGTGTAATACAGCCTGTATATTATGTGAGACTGAGCAGAGACTGCACTGATGTCTATGGGAGCCTCTGCCTCCTCCTCCGGGACTAGTGTCCTGTACCGGGCACATGATCACAGTAAGAGCCCGTCCTACAGTGTAATACAGCCTGTATATTATGTGAGACTGAGCAGAGACTGCACTGATGTCTATGGGAGCCTCTGCCTCCTCCGGGACTAGTGTCCTGTACCAGGCACATGATCACAGTAAGAGCCCGTCCTACAGTGTAATACAGCCTGTATATTATGTGAGACTGAGCAGAGACTGCACTGATGTCTATGGGAGCCTCTGCCTCCTCCTCCGGGACTAGTGTCCTGTACCAGGCACATGATCACAGTAAGAGCCCGTCCTACAGTGTAATACAGCCTGTATATTATGTGAGACTGAGCAGAGACTGCACTGATGTATATGGGAGCCTCTGCCTCCTCCTCCGGGACTAGTGTCCTGTACCAGGCACATGATCACAGTAAGAGCCCGTCCTACAGTGTAATACAGCCTGTATATTATGTGAGACTGAGCAGAGACTGCACTGATGTCTATGGGAGCCTCTGCCTCCTCCTCCGGGACTAGTGTCCTGTACCGGGCACATGATCGCAGTAAGAGCCCGTCCTACAGTGTAATACAGCCTGTATATTATGTGAGACTGAGCAGAGACTGCACTGATGTCTATGGGAGCCTCTGCCTCCTCCGGGACTAGTGTCCTGTACCAGGCACATGATCACAGTAAGAGCCCGTCCTACAGTGTAATACAGCCTGTATATTATGTGAGACTGAGCAGAGACTGCACTGATGTCTATGGGAGCCTCTGCCTCCTCCTCCGGGACTAGTGTCCTGTACCAGGCACATGATCACAGTAAGAGCCCATCCTACAGTGTAATACAGCCTGTATATTATGTGAGACTGAGCAGAGACTGCACTGATGTCTATGGGAGCCTCTGCCTCCTCCTCCGGGACTAGTGTCCTGTACCAGGCACATGATCACAGTAAGAGCCCGTCCTACAGTGTAATACAGCCTGTATATTATGTGAGACTGAGCAGAGACTGCACTGATGTCTATGGGAGCCTCTGCCGCCTCCTCCGGGACTAGTGTCCTGTACCAGTCACATGATCACAGTAAGAGCCCGTCCTACAGTGTAATACAGCCTGTATATTATGTGAGACTGAGCAGAGACTGCACTGATGTCTATGGGAGCCTCTGCCTCCTCCTCCGGGACTAGTGTCCTGTACCAGGCACATGATCACAGTAAGAGCCCGTCCTACAGTGTAATACAGCCTGTATATTATGTGAGACTGAGCAGAGACTGCAGACTGCACTGATGTCTATGGGAGCCTCTGCCTCCTCCTCCGGGACTAGTGTCCTGTACCAGTCACATGATCACAGTAAGAGCCCGTCCTAGCAGTGTAATACAGCCTGTATATTATGTGAGACTGAGCAGAGACTGCACTGATGTCTATGGGAGCCTCTGCCGCCTCCTCCGGGACTAGTGTCCTGTACCAGGCACATGATCACAGTAAGAGCCTGTCCTACAGTGTAATACAGCCTGTATATTATGTGAGGACTGAGCAGAGACTGCACTGATGTCTATGGGAGCCTCTGCCTCCTCCTCCGGGACTAGTGTCCTGTACCAGGCACATGATCACAGTAAGAGCCCGTCCTACAGTGTAATACAGCCTGTATATTATGTGAGACTGAGCAGAGACTGCACTGATGTCTATGGGAGCCTCTGCCTCCTCCGGGACTAGTGTCCTGTACCAGGCACATGATCACAGTAAGAGCCCGTCCTACAGTGTAATACAGCCTGTATATTATGTGAGACTGAGCAGAGACTGCACTGATGTCTATGGGAGCCTCTGCCTCCTCCGGGACTAGTGTCCTGTACCAGGCACAGGATCACAGTAAGAGCCTGTCCTACAGTGTAATACAGCCTGTATATTATGTGAGACTGAGCAGAGACTGCACTGATGTCTATGGGAGCCTCTGCCTCCTCCTCCGGGACTAGTGTCCTGTACCGGGCACATGATCACAGTAAGAGCCCGTCCTACAAGTGTAATACAGCCTGTATATTATGTGAGACTGAGCAGAGACTGCACTGATGTCTATGGGAGCCTCTGCCTCCTCCGGGACTAGTGTCCTGTACCAGGCACATGATCACAGTAAGAGCCCGTCCTACAGTGTAATACAGCCTGTATATTATGTGAGACTGAGCAGAGACTGCACTGATGTCTATGGGAGCCTCTGCCTCCTCCGGGACTAGTGTCCTGTACCAGGCACATGATCACAGTAAGAGCCGTCCTACAGTGTAATACAGCCTGTATATTATGTGAGACTGAGCAGAGACTGCACTGATGTCTATGGGAGCCTCTGCCTCCTCCTGGGACTAGTGTCCTGTACCAGGCACATGATCACAGTAAGAGCCCGTCCTACAGTGTAATACAGCCTGTATATTATGTGAGACTGAGCAGAGACTGCACTGATGTCTATGGGAGCCTCTGCCTCCTCCTCCGGGACTAGTGTCCTGTACCGGGCACATGATCACAGTAAGAGCCCGTCCTACAGTGTAATACAGCCTGTATATTATGTGAGACTGAGCAGAGACTGCACTGATGTCTATGGGAGCCTCTGCCTCCTCCTCCGGGACTAGTGTCCTGTACCAGGCACATGATCACAGTAAGAGCCGGTCCTACAGTGTAATACAGCCTGTATATTATGTGAGACTGAGCAGAGACTGCACTGATGTCTATGGGAGCCTCTGCCTCCTCCTCTGGACTAGTGTCCTGTACCGGGCACATGATCACAGTAAGAGCCCGTCCTACAGTGTAATACAGCCTGTATATTATGTGAGACTGAGCAGAGACTGCACTGATGTCTATGGGAGCCCTCTGCTCCTCCGGGACTAGTGTCCTGTACCAGGCACATGATCACAGTAAGAGCCCGTCCTACAGTGTAATACAGCCTGTATATTATGTGAGACTGAGCAGAGACTGCACTGATGTCTATGGGGCCTCTGCCTCCTCCTCCGGGACTAGTGTCCTGTACCAGGCACATGATCACAGTAAGAGCCCGTCCTGCAGTGTAATACAGCCTGTATATTATGTGAGACTGAGCAGAGACTGCACTGATGTCTATGGGAGCCTCTGCCTCCTCCTGGGACTAGTGTCCTGTACCAGGCACATGATCACAGTAAGAGCCCGTCCTACAGTGTAATACAGCCTGTATATTATGTGAGACTGAGCAGAGACTGCACTGATGTCTATGGGAGCCTCTGCCTCCTCCTCCGGGACTAGTGTCCTGTACCGGGCACATGATCACAGTAAGAGCCCGTCCTACAGTGTAATACAGCCTGTATATTATGTGAGACTGAGCAGAGACTGCACTGATGTCTATGGGAGCCTCTGCCTCCTCCGGGACTAGTGTCCTGTACCAGGCACATGATCACAGTAAGAGCCTGTCCTACAGTGTAATACAGCCTGTATATTATGTGAGACTGAGCAGAGACTGCACTGATGTCTATGGGAGCCTCTGCCTCCTCCTCCGGGACTAGTGTCCTGTACCAGGCACATGATCACAGTAAGAGCCGTCCTACAGTGTAATACAGCCTGTATATTATGTGAGACTGAGCAGAGACTGCACTGATGTCTATGGGAGCCTCTGCTCCTCCTCCGGGACTAGTGTCCTGTACCAGGCACATGATCACAGTAAGAGCCCGTCCTACAGTGTAATACAGCCTGTATATTATGTGAGACTGAGCAGAGACTGCACTGATGTCTATGGGGAGCCTCTGCCTCCTCCTCCGGGACTAGTGTCCTGTACCGGGCACATGATCACAGTAAGAGCCCGTCCTACAGTGTAATACAGCCTGTATATTATGTGATACTGAGCAGAGACTGCACTGATGTCTATGGAGCCTCTGCCTCCTCCGGGACTAGTGTCCTGTACCGGGCACATGATCACAGTAAGAGCCGTCCTACAGTGTAATACAGCCTGTATATTATGTGAGACTGAGCAGAGACTGCACTGATGTCTATGGGAGCCTCTGCCTCCCCTCCGGGACTAGTGTCCTGTACCGGGCACATGATCACAGTAAGAGCCCGTCCTACAGTGTAATACAGCCTGTATATTATGTGAGACTGAGCAGAGACTGCACTGATGTCTATGGGAGCCTCTGCCTCCTCCTCCGGGACTAGTGTCCTGTACCAGGCACATGATCACAGTAAGAGCCGTCCTACAGTGTAATACAGCCTGTATATTATGTGAGACTGAGCAGAGACTGCACTGATGTCTATGGGAGCCTCTGCCTCCTCCTCCGGGACTAGTGTCCTGTACCAGGCACATGATCACAGTAAGAGCCCGTCCTACAGTGTAATACAGCCTGTATATTATGTGAGACTGAGCAGAGACTGCACTGATGTCTATGGGAGCCTCTGCCTCCTCCTCCGGGACTAGTGTCCTGTACCAGGCACATGATCACAGTAAGAGCCCGTCCTACAGTGTAATACAGCCTGTATATTATGTGAGACTGAGCAGAGACTGCACTGATGTCTATGGGAGCCTCTGCCTCCTCCTCCGGGACTAGTGTCCTGTACCAGGCACATGATCACAGTAAGAGCCCGTCCTACAGTGTAATACAGCCTGTATATTATGTGAGACTGAGCAGAGACTGCACTGATGTCTATGGGAGCCTCTGCCTCCTCCTCCGGGACTAGTGTCCTGTACCAGGCACATGATCACAGTAAGAGCCCGTCCTACAGTGTAATACAGCCTGTATATTATGTGAGACTGAGCAGAGACTGCACTGATGTCTATGGGAGCCTCTGCCTCCTCCTCCGGGACTAGTGTCCTGTACCGGGCACATGATCACAGTAAGAGCCCGTCCTACAGTGTAATACAGCCTGTATATATGTGAGACTGAGCAGAGACTGCACTGATGTCTATGGGAGCCCTCTGCCTCCTCCGGGACTAGTGTCCTGTACCAGGCACATGATCACAGTAAGAGCCCGTCCTACAGTGTAATACAGCCTGTATATTATGTGAGACTGAGCAGAGACTGCACTGATGTCTATGGGGCCTCTGCCTCCTCCTCCGGGACTAGTGTCCTGTACCAGGCACATGATCACAGTAAGAGCCGTCCTACAGTGTAATACAGCCTGTATATTATGTGAGACTGAGCAGAGACTGCACTGATGTCTATGGGAGCCTCTGCCTCCTCCGGGACTAGTGTCCTGTACCAGGCACATGATCACAGTAAGAGCCCGTCCTACAGTGTAATACAGCCTGTATATTATGTGAGACTGAGCAGAGACTGCACTGATGTCTATGGGAGCCTCTGCCTCCTCCTCCGGGACTAGTGTCCTGTACCAGGCACATGATCACAGTAAGAGCCCGTCCTACAGTGTAATACAGCCTGTATATTATGTGAGACTGAGCAGAGACTGCACTGATGTCTATGGGAGCCTCTGCCTCCTCCTCCGGGACTAGTGTCCTGTACCAGGCACATGATCACAGTAAGAGCCCGTCCTACAGTGTAATACAGCCTGTATATTATGTGAGACTGAGCAGAGACTGCACTGATGTCTATGGGAGCCTCTGCCTCCTCCTCCGGGACTAGTGTCCTGTACCAGGGCACATGATCACAGTAAGAGCCCGTCCTACAGTGTAATACAGCCTGTATATTATGTGAGACTGAGCAGAGACTGCACTGATGTCTATGGGAGCCTCTGCCTCCTCCTCCCGGGACTAGTGTCCTGTACCAGGCACATGATCACAGTAAGAGCCCGTCCTACAGTGTAATACAGCCTGTATATTATGTGAGACTGAGCAGAGACTGCACTGATGTCTATGGGAGCCTCTGCCTCCTCCTCCGGGACTAGTGTCCTGTACCAGGCACATGATCACAGTAAGAGCCCGTCCTACAGTGTAATACAGCCTGTATATTATGTGAGACTGAGCAGAGACTGCACTGATGTCTATGGGAGCCTCTGCCTCCTCCTCCGGGACTAGTGTCCTGTACCAGGCACATGATCACAGTAAGAGCCGGTCCTACAGTGTAATACAGCCTGTATATTATGTGAGACTGAGCAGAGACTGCACTGATGTCTATGGGGGCCTCTGCCTCCTCCGGGACTAGTGTCCTGTACCGGGCACATGATCACAGTAAGAGCCCGTCCTACAGTGTAATACAGCCTGTATATTATGTGAGACTGAGCAGAGACTGCACTGATGTCTATGGGAGCCTCTGCCGCCTCCTCCGGGACTAGTGTCCTGTACCAGGGCACATGATCACAGTAAGAGCCCGTCCTACAGTGTAATACAGCCTGTATATTATGTGAGACTGAGCAGAGACTGCACTGATGTCTATGGGAGCCTCTGCCTCCTCCTCCGGGACTAGTGTCCTGTACCAGGCACATGATCACAGTAAGAGCCCGTCCTACAGTGTAATACAGCCTGTATATTATGTGAGACTGAGCAGAGACTGCACTGATGTCTATGGGGGCCTCTGCCTCCTCTGGGACTAGTGTCCTGTACCAGGCACATGATCACAGTAAGAGCCCGTCCTACAGTGTAATACAGCCTGTATATTATGTGAGACTGAGCAGAGACTGCACTGATGTCTATGGGAGCCTCTGCCTCCTCCTCCGGGACTAGTGTCCTGTACCAGGCACATGATCACAGTAAGAGCCCGTCCTACAGTGTAATACAGCCTGTATATTATGTGAGACTGAGCAGAGACTGCACTGATGTCTATGGGAGCCTCTGCCTCCTCCTCCAGGACTAGTGTCCTGTACCAGGCACATGATCACAGTAAGAGCCCGTCCTACAGTGTAATACAGCCTGTATATTATGTGAGACTGAGCAGAGACTGCACTGATGTCTATGGGAGCCTCTGCCTCCTCCTCCGGGACTAGTGTCCTGTACCAGGCACATGATCACAGTAAGAGCCGTCCTACAGTGTAATACAGCCTGTATATTATGTGAGACTGAGCAGAGACTGCACTGATGTCTATGGGGGCCTCTGCCTCCTCCTCCGGGACTAGTGTCCTGTACCAGGCACATGATCACAGTAAGAGCCGTCCTGCAGTGTAATACAGCCTGTATATTATGTGAGACTGAGCAGAGACTGCACTGATGTCTATGGGAGCCTCTGCCTCCTCCTCCGGGACTAGTGTCCTGTACCGGGCACATGATCACAGTAAGAGCCCGTCCTGCAGTGTAATACAGTCTGTATATTATGTGAGACTGAGCAGAGACTGCACTGATGTCTATGGGAGCCTCTGCCTCCTCCTCCGGGACTAGTGTCCTGTACCAGGCACATGATCACAGTAAGAGCCCGTCCTACAGTGTAATACAGCCTGTATATTATGTGAGACTGAGCAGAGACTGCACTGATGTCTATGGGAGCCTCTGCCTCCTCCTCCGGGACTAGTGTCCTGTACCAGGCACATGATCACAGTAAGAGCCCGTCCTACAGTGTAATACAGCCTGTATATTATGTGACACTGAGCAGAGACTGCACTGGTGTCTATGGGAGCCTCTGCCTCCTCCTCCGGGACTAGTGTCCTGTACCAGGCACATGATCACAGTAAGAGCCCGTCCTACAGTGTAATACAGCCTGTATATTATGTGAGACTGAGCAGAGACTGCACTGATGTCTATGGGAGCCTCTGCCTCCTCCGGGACTAGTGTCCTGTACCAGGCACATGATCACAGTAAGAGCCTGTCCTACAGTGTAATACAGCCTGTATATTATGTGAGGCTGAGCAGAGACTGCACTGATGTCTATGGGAGCCTCTGCCTCCTCCTCCGGGACTAGTGTCCTGTACCAGGCACATGATCACAGTAAGAGCCCGTCCTACAGTGTAATACAGCCTGTATATTATGTGAGACTGAGCAGAGACTGCACTGATGTCTATGGGAGCCTCTGCCTCCTCCGGGACTAGTGTCCTGTACCGGGCACATGATCACAGTAAGAGCCCGTCCTACAGTGTAATACAGCCTGTATATTATGTGACACTGAGCAGAGACTGCACTGGTGTCTATGGGAGCCTCTGCCTCCTCCTCCGGGACTAGTGTCCTGTACCAGGCACATGATCACAGTAAGAGCCCGTCCTACAGTGTAATACAGCCTGTATATTATGTGAGGCTGAGCAGAGACTGCACTGATGTCTATGGGAGCCTCTGCCTCCTCCTCCGGGACTAGTGTCCTGTACCAGGCACATGATCACAGTAAGAGCCCGTCCTACAGTGTAATACAGCCTGTATATTATGTGAGACTGAGCAGAGACTGCACTGATGTCTATGGGAGCCTCTGCCTCCTCCTCCGGGACTAGTGTCCTGTACCGGGCACATGATCACAGTAAGAGCCCGTCCTACAGTGTAATACAGCCTGTATATTATGTGAGACTGAGCAGAGACTGCACTGATGTCTATGGGAGCCTCTGCCTCCTCCTCCGGGACTAGTGTCCTGTACCGGGCACATGATCACAGTAAGAGCTCGTCCTACAGTGTAATACAGCCTGTATATTATGTGAGACTGAGCAGAGACTGCACTGATGTCTATGGGAGCCTCTGCCTCCTCCTCCGGGACTAGTGTCCTGTACCGGGCACATGATCACAGTAAGAGCCCGTCCTACAGTGTAATACAGCCTGTATATTATGTGAGACTGAGCAGAGACTGCACTGATGTCTATGGGAGCCTCTGCCTCCTCCGGGACTAGTGTCCTGTACCGGGCACATGATCACAGTAAGAGCCCGTCCTACAGTGTAATACAGCCTGTATATTATGTGAGACTGAGCAGAGACTGCACTGATGTCTATGGGAGCCTCTGCCTCCTCCGGGACTAGTGTCCTGTACCAGGCACATGATCACAGTAAGAGCCCGTCCTACAGTGTAATACAGCCTGTATATTATGTGAGACTGAGCAGAGACTGCACTGATGTCTATGGGGGCCTCTGCCTCCTCCTCCGGGACTAGTGTCCTGTACCAGGCACATGATCACAGTAAGAGCCGTCCTACAGTGTAATACAGCCTGTATATTATGTGAGACTGAGCAGAGACTGCACTGATGTCTATGGGAGCCGCTGCCTCCTCCTCCGGGACTAGTGTCCTGTACCGGGCACATGATCACAGTAAGAGCCCGTCCTACAGTGTAATACAGCCTGTATATTATGTGAGGCTGAGCAGAGACTGCACTGATGTCTATGGGAGCCTCTGCCTCCTCCTCCGGGACTAGTGTCCTGTACCAGGCACATGATCACAGTAAGAGCCGTCCTACAGTGTAATACAGCCTGTATATTATGTGAGACTGAGCAGAGACTGCACTGATGTCTATGGGAGCCTCTGCCTCCTCCTCCGGGACTAGTGTCCTGTACCAGGCACATGATCACAGTAAGAGCCCGTCCTACAGTGTAATACAGCCTGTATATTATGTGAGACTGAGCAGAGACTGCACTGATGTCTATGGGAGCCTCTGCCTCCTCCGGGACTAGTGTCCTGTACCGGGCACATGATCACAGTAAGAGCCCGTCCTACAGTGTAATACAGCCTGTATATTATGTGAGACTGAGCAGAGACTGCACTGATGTCTATGGGAGCCTCTGCCTCCTCCTCCGGGACTAGTGTCCTGTACCACGCACATGATCACAGTAAGAGCCCGTCCTACAGTGTAATACAGCCTGTATATTATGTGAGACTGAGCAGAGACTGCACTGATGTCTATGGGAGCCGCTGCCTCCTCCTCCGGGACTAGTGTCCTGTACCGGGCACATGATCACAGTAAGAGCCCGTCCTACAGTGTAATACAGCCTGTATATTATGTGAGACTGAGCAGAGACTGCACTGATGTCTATGGGAGCCTCTGCCTCCTCCTCCGGGACTAGTGTCCTGTACCGGGCACATGATCACAGTAAGAGCCCGTCCTACAGTGTAATACAGCCTGTATATTATGTGAGACTGAGCAGAGACTGCACTGATGTCTATGGGAGCCTCTGCCTCCTCCTCCGGGACTAGTGTCCTGTACCGGGCACATGATCACAGTAAGAGCCGTCCTACAGTGTAATACAGCCTGTATATTATGTGAGACTGAGCAGAGACTGCACTGATGTCTATGGGAGCCTCTGCCTCCTCCTCCGGGACTAGTGTCCTGTACCAGGCACATGATCACAGTAAGAGCCCGTCCTACAGTGTAATACAGCCTGTATATTATGTGAGACTGAGCAGAGACTGCACTGATGTCTATGGGAGCCTCTGCCTCCTCCTCCGGGACTAGTGTCCTGTACCGGGCACATGATCACAGTAAGAGCCCGTCCTGCAGTGTAATACAGCCTGTATATTATGTGAGACTGAGCAGAGACTGCACTGATGTCTATGGGAGCCTCTGCCTCCTCCTCCGGGACTAGTGTCCTGTACCAGGCACATGATCACAGTAAGAGCCCGTCCTACAGTGTAATACAGCCTGTATATTATGTGAGACTGAGCAGAGACTGCACTGATGTCTATGGGGCCTCTGCCTCCTCCTCCGGGACTAGTGTCCTGTACCAGGCACATGATCACAGTAAGAGCCGTCCTACAGTGTAATACAGCCTGTATATTATGTGAGACTGAGCAGAGACTGCACTGATGTCTATGGGAGCCTCTGCCTCCTCCTCCGGGACTAGTGTCCTGTACCGGGCACATGATCACAGTAAGAGCCGTCCTACAGTGTAATACAGCCTGTATATTATGTGAGACTGAGCAGAGACTGCACTGATGTCTATGGGAGCCTCTGCCTCCTCCTCCGGGACTAGTGTCCTGTACCGGGCACATGATCACAGTAAGAGCCGTCCTACAGTGTAATACAGCCTGTATATTATGTGAGACTGAGCAGAGACTGCACTGATGTCTATGGGGCCTCTGCCTCCTCCTCCGGGACTAGTGTCCTGTACCAGGCACATGATCACAGTAAGAGCCGTCCTACAGTGTAATACAGCCTGTATATTATGTGAGACTGAGCAGAGACTGCACTGATGTCTATGGGAGCCTCTGCCTCCTCCTCCGGGACTAGTGTCCTGTACCGGGCACATGATCACAGTAAGAGCCGTCCTACAGTGTAATACAGCCTGTATATTATGTGAGACTGAGCAGAGACTGCACTGATGTCTATGGGAGCCTCTGCCTCCTCCTCCGGGACTAGTGTCCTGTACCGGGCACATGATCACAGTAAGAGCCGTCCTACAGTGTAATACAGCCTGTATATTATGCGAGGTGCACGACCGTCCTGATTTCGGTGTCTGGAGGGAGGTCACCTTCATCTAGATGTAGAGGGGAGCCCCGACCCCACCGCCCATCTTGGGGGTCACATGGGTCGGCCATGTTTTCCTGCCTGAGGTTTTACACATTTTTATCTCCCGAGGGGCAAATACTGAAGGGGGCAACGTCAGAAGACTCCACTTACTGCAGAAAGCTGATGTGTCGTTACATTGTGTCAGTCTGGGATTGTGACTTGTATATATCCCCAGGATTTCTCCCCCCTATGAATGATCACGCAGCAGAGGTGTCGCTCACGTAGCAGCCTTATTTTATTGATGGATATGGAAGCTTAAAAAATTTCTGTTTTAAAACCAGTCAGAGAAAACATAATATAAGTAACGACTCCTCCCTGGTGACCCCGCTGCCCCCTCCCCCCCACCACCGAGGCAGTGATAGGAGGACATGGAGCGGCACGTGACCCCGCTGTCCCCTCCCGCCACCACCGCAGCAGTGATAGGAGGAGAGAGCATCATGTGACTCCACTGTCCCCATTCCCCCACCACCGCAGCAGTGATAGGAGGACACAGAGCGGCACGTGACCCCGCTGTCCCCTCCCACCAACACCGAGGCAGTGATAGGAGGCTAGAGCGGCACGTGACCCCGCAACCTCCAAACCCACCGAGCTTGGACAAGGGGGTCTCTGCTGCACGGACAGACCCCATAGTGTATACAGTAATCACATGATACAATCAGGGGGGCAGGGGACCCCCCACCATTACCAGGAGGGACCCCACAGATAAGGGAATACTATGGGAGGGGGTTAGAGGACACAAAGACCCCCCGTACTACAGTCACAGGAAAATACTGCAACCCCTGAAAATAGAAGTCACCCACCGTGCCGGAAAAAATGGAGCAGGGGAACCCCGACCCCCGAATATGGCACTGGGCACAGCACGGCGAGATTTGGTCCTTAAAACCAGCATTAAAGGGAAGGGTTAGACAGTAAAGGGGCCCCTGTGCAGCCAAGGTTTCAGTGATAGGAATGTGAGGAGCGCAGTCTGGTCAGCGGCAGAGGGGAGGGGCGCAGCAGGAGGAGCAGGGAGGGGGCGGTGCTGACGCCAGGCAGTGACACGCAGGGGTCTACAAGCAGTGCAGCTCATCCATCGTGTCGTCCAACATCTTCTGCATCTTGCAGTTCTCCTCCTTAGTGACCCGCAGCTTATCTGGAAGGAGAAGAGAGAAGAGGTCAGGCCCGGATCATCAGGGTGTACTACAACTCCCAGCAGTCACTTCACACACAGAGCAGATTAATCCTGCAGACATGACACTAGGAGGCGCTGCGGGATCAGATCTCTGTACTAGCCACACCTCCCGCTCAGGACGCTACCGGAGCTGCAGCGTCATCTGTGTACATGCTTCTACATGTGATGTAGTCACTGGCAACCGGCCCGGAGACTGGAGCCCAGGACAAGGCTGTATATGGACTCCACAGAAACCATGCTCCACTCACATCCAGAGCTGCATTCACACATCTACAGTAATTCAGAGTCTATACTTCACACATCACTACTCACATCCAGATCTGCAGTTATACCACTGTTACTCATACTGCACTCACTTCTACACAGAGCCCATACTCTACTCACATCTAGAGCTGCAACATTACCAGGTATCCCATCTAGTGCTGCAGTTATACCACTCATACTCCACTCACATCCAGAGCTGCACTCACACATCTACACTAATTCAGTCTATGCTGCACTTCCATCCAGAGCTGCATGCAGTTACACTCATTCAGGGCCTATACTCTACTCACATCCAGAGCTGCAGAGGTTCAGTCAACATTTCCACTAAAACACACACAAGCAGAGCCTATACTCCACTCACATCCAGAGCTGCAGAGGTTCAGTCAACATTTCCACTAAAACACACACAAGCAGAGCCTATACTCCACTCACATCCAGAGCTGCAGAGGGTCATCGCTCTCACACACAATTCCCATCTAAAGCTGCGGTTTTATTACCCATTATAAGGGAATGCAATATATCTCCACTCACATCCAGAGCTGTGGTCACATTACTATGTATACTCCACTCACATCCAGAGCTTCATGCAATTACACTCATTCAGGGCCTATACTCCACTCACATCCAGAGCTGTAGTCACATTACTACATATACTTCACACTCAGTGGCTACACTCCACTCACATCCAGAACTGCAGAGGGTCATCACTCACACACAATTCCCATCTAAAGCTGCGGTTTTATTACCCATTATAAGGGAATGCCATATATCCCCACTTATACTCCACTCCCATCTAGAGCTGCAGTCACACAACCTCTTGTACCTTGCTCACATCGCAGGCTGCAGAGGATTATGGGAGATGAGGGTCAGCTGCTTTCCAGCCGAGCAGAGACTGGAACATACTTGGAATTTTGAAAGCAGCTTTGGTTGTGAGTGGAGCCAAGTCCAGACAAAAGCAGTAAAGTGACTCCTCAGCTTGTGTGCACGAGGCATAGCTCAGCTCTGGGGCTGGAGGAGCGAGCACTTACCTGGCACCTACCCCCCCCCCCCCTCCCCCGAGTCTTAACCCCTGCCTGACCAGGTGAGTGTAAAGCAGCAACGCAGTGATAGAGAAGCTCCTCCTGCACAGATCCGGATGTAACTCAGCCCAATCCAGGATAGTGGTCACCCCAGGTACTGCAGCTCAGGATGACCTGGACATGAACCTACTCCAGTCACATCCAAAGCAGCAACGCCAGACTAATAACAGTACAAGGCCACTACTCCAACCACATCCAGAGCTGCAACACTACATAGCAGAATCTCAGTGTTACCACCCCAAGATGTAACAATAAAGCTGTGGGTGCAGCTTCGGCAGTGACCGGAGTAAGTGAAGGTATATCCCCGCCCTGAACAAAAAAGGACGTCCCCACACAGCGAATCACAACACGGAAGAAGTTTATTCAGGATACAACCAATGATGTGCAAGCGCCGTCCACCCACAGAGAAAAGTAAGTGAACCCCTGACGAGCCATGAAAGGTCCACGGCTGAGGGTTTGTTGCATTGTGTCTCTACACCGACACACTGCAGTGTAACAAAGAATAGAAAGGTGGTTTCCCATAGCTTGACAGCAAGCAGAGATCTTGAAAGAGTCTATGAGATGGTGACAAGTACGACGATGAGGTCACAGGCTGAGAGATGACATCACAGCTGATCTGCCACAAGGGGGCGGGGTCTCGCTACCATCAGGGTGAGAAGAGGAACCTCGGCAGCGCTGGATCAGTCCTCCGCTCCACCAGGGGGCAGTACAGAGAGGAAGGGGGAGGAGCAGACGTCTCTATAGCGACCGATGCGTGGAGACCCTTCCGCGGTGTATATGTAAGCACAGGACGGGGGCTCCCTCCCACCGCCGGGGGTCCGGCACACGCTACAGGGGACGCCCTCAGTCACAGAGGTCATGGAGGGTGACCTTCAACTCACTAGCAAGGAGCCGGTTTTTCTCCATTTGGCTGTAGAGACGCTCTGCGGGGGAAGGGCCGGCGGAGGAGGAGCAGCAGGCGGGGGACAGCAGAGGGGGCGGAGGAGGAGGAGCAGCAGGCGGGGGACAGCAGAGGGGGCGGAGGAGGAGGAGCAGCAGGCGGGGGACAGCAGAGGGGGCGGAGGAGGAGGAGCAGCAGGCGGGGGACAGCAGAGGGGGCGGAGGAGGAGGAGCAGCAGGCGGGGGACAGCAGAGGGGGCGGAGGAGGAGGAGCAGCAGGCGGGGGACAGCAGAGGGGGCGGAGGAGGAGGAGCAGCAGGCGGGGGACAGCAGAGGGGGCAGAGGAGGAGGAGCAGCAGGCGGGGGACAGCAGAGGGGGCAGAGGAGGAGGAGCAGCAGGCGGGGGACAGCAGAGGGGGCAGAGGAGGAGGAGCAGCAGGCGGGGGACAGCAGAGGGGGCGGAGGAGGAGGAGGAGCAGCAGGCGGGGGACAGCAGAGGGGGCGGAGGAGGAGGAGCAGCAGGCGGGGGACAGCAGAGGGGGCAGAGGAGGAGGAGCAGCAGGCGGGGGACAGCAGAGGGGGCGGAGGAGGAGCAGCAGGCGGAGGACAGCAGAGGGGGCGGAGGAGGAGCAGCAGGCGGGGGACAGCAGAGGGGGCGGAGGAGGAGGAGCAGCAGCAGGCAGGGGACAGGAGAGGGGGGCGGAGGAGGAGCAGCAGGCGGGGGACAGGAGAGGAGGAGGAGCAGCAGGCGGGGGACAGGAGAGGAGGCAGAGGAGGAGGAGCAGCAGGCGGGGGACAGGAGAGGAGGCAGAGGAGGAGGAGCAGCAGGCGGGGGACAGGAGAGGAGGCAGAGGAGGAGGAGCAGCAGGCGGGGGACAGGAGAGGGGGCAGAGGAGGAGGAGCAGCAGGCGGGGGACAGGAGAGGGGGCAGAGGAGGAGGAGCAGCAGGCGGGGACAGGAGAGGGGTGGCGACACGAGCGAGGGTAGGTGGGGACAGGAGAGGGGAGGAGACAGGAGAGGGGTGGCGACACGAGCAAGGGGAGGCGGGGACAGGAGAGGGGAGGCGACACGAGCAAGGGGAGGCGGGGACAGGAGAGGGGAGGCGGGAGTATGTGAGGGGGAGGAGCAGGTGGAAAGGAGAGAAAACAGAAAAAGAGAGAGACAGGTTGTATTAGTGGCGGAGGTGTAGATCACAGATACAGACCATGTACTGCAGTCCAGCAGCTCACAGGTTAAATATGAATTCTTATCCTCCAATCACTGCGAGAGCTGCACCACATCCTGGTGAGATGCACTTACAGCACGCTGCAGCTCTGGATGTGACTGGAGTATAAGGTGACTGATATGACCCCGCACTTCCAGGAGGAAGGACTCCCCGGCTGCCAGTCATGTACAGGAGGAAGTGACCGTCACACAGGAACGGAAGCTCAGCGACAGAAGGCTCGGATAAGCTGCAGTGATGTGGACACACCGGATCAGGGATGAGCTCATCTGCAGCATGCGGGACCAGAGGGTTATGTACTGCCCCTGGGAGGGCAGGTCCTCACACTGCTGTGCTCTGTGCATCCAGCATTAGCTATTGTCCATGAAGAGATGTGTAATCAGACCCGTGTGTGAGTAGCAGCAAGACTGAAGTATGGAACTGTACCCAAAGTGTGACACTTCTCCAAACACTGGGGTGTGCCCTCACACTGCTGTGCTCTGTGCAGCCAGACGCTCCACAGCCTCAATAATAACAAGGCCGTTGGTTGGATATTCCAGCAGACATCTGTCCAGGGACAATACATAGCACTGGCTGCAGAGAGCACAGAGCACAGCAGTGTGAGGTCTGATTACACATCTCTCCAGGGACAATACATAACACTGGCTGCAGAGAGCACAGAGCACAGCAGTGTGAGGTCTGATTACACATCTCTCCAGGGACAATACATAACACTGGCTGCAGAGAGCACAGAGCACAGCAGTGTGAGGTCTGATTACACATCTCTCCAGGGACAATACATAACACTGGCTGCAGAGAGCACAGAGCACAGCAGTGTGAGGTCTGATTACACATCTCCCCAGGGACAATATATAACACTGGCTGCAGAGAGCACAGAGCACAGCAGTGTGAGGTCTGATTACACATCTCCCCAGGGACAATATATAACACTGGCTGCAGAGAGCACAGAGCACAGCAGTGTGAGGTCTGATTACACATCTCTCCAGGGACAATACGTAACACTGGCTGCAGAGAGCACAGATCACAGCAGTGTGAGGTCTTATTACACATCTCTCCAGGGACAATACATAACACTGGCTGCAGAGAGCACAGAGCACAGCAGTGTGAGGTCTGATTACACATCTCTCCAGGGACAGTACATAACACTGGCTGCAGAGAGCACAGAGCACAGCAGTGTGAGGTCTGATTACACATCTCTCCAGGGACAATACATAACACTGGCTGCAGAGAGCACAGAGCACAGCAGTGTGAGGTCTGATTACACATCTCTCCAGGGACAATACATAACACTGGCTGCAGAGAGCACAGAGCACAGCAGTGTGAGGTCTGATTACACATCTCTCCAGGGACAGTACATAACACTGGCTGCAGAGAGCACAGAGCACAGCAGTGTGAGGTCTGATTACACATCTCTCCAGGGACAATACATAAAACACTGGCTGCAGAGAGCACAGAGCACAGCAGTGTGAGGTCTGATTACACATCTCTCCAGGGACAATGCATAACATTGGCTGCAGAGAGCACAGCAGTGTGAGGTCTGATTACACATCTCTCCAGGGACAATGCATAACATTGGCTGCAGAGAGCACAGCAGTGTGAGGTCTGATTACACATCTCTCCAGGGATAATACATAACACTGGCTGCAGAGAGCACAGAGCACAGCAGTGTGAGGTCTGATTACACATCTCTCCAGGGACAGTACATAGCACTGGCTGCAGAGAGCACAGAGCACAGCAGTGTGAGGTCTGATTACACATCTCTCCAGGGACAATACATAACACTGGCTGCAGAGAGCACAGAGCACAGCAGTGTGAGGTCTGATTACACATCTCTCCAGGGACAGTACATAACACTGGCTGCAGAGAGCACAGAGCACAGCAGTGTTAGAACATGCCCCAAGGAACAATACTTGATGCATGGTCAAATGTTACTGATAAGATACCACTGATTATACTACAGACCAATCCCTTTAAGAGGCAGGGTCCTAGGACAGACCCGGTATTATGAGGGTCTCCTTAATCTGTGCCCTGCACCCCAGACTACCAGCATGTGCCCCCTGTTATCAGCCCCCACGCTCTGCTGCCCCTGCCCCGACATGTCTGGAGAATCTGGTCAGACGGGTCCAGGAAACGATGCAGGAATGTGACCGCAAACCTGCGTCTACTGCTGCGGGGAGGCCCAGGCACAATCAGCAGGGGCCACACTGCAAGGAACCAGCGTCTACTGCTGCGGGGAGGCCCAGGCACAATCAGCAGGGGCCACACTGCAAGGAACCAGCGTCTACTGCTGCGGGGAGGCCCAGGCACAATCAGCAGGGGCCACACTGCAAGGAACCAGCGTCTACTGCTCGGGGAGGCCCAGCCACAATCAGCAGGGGCCACACTGCAACCCCCAGCGTGCCCGAGCCCCGGGGGGCCACACTGCAAGATGCCAGCGTGCCCGAACACAGAGACTGACTGGGAGTTGTAGTCTGACCATAGGTTGACTGAATAACTCTGAACAGACGGCCTACAGCGCCCCCATCAGGAGGTGAGCGAGAAGAAAGACGGAGGAGACAAGTTTGTTTCTATAAATGAGATGTAATCAGAGAGACAGAGGGAGGAGGAAGAGACCGCGGGGAGGAGGAGGAAGAGACCGCGGGAGGAGGCGCTGGAGTCATCTATGTGAGAAGAGAGAGACAAGAGATGTTACCAGAGGCCGAGACGTCAGGACTGCATGCAGGTGCAGCACCCCACACCCCGGGGTAACTGATCACCCCCACATGCTCCTCCCCCAGGGTTAGAAGAGGCCGAGACTTCAGGACTCCATGTAGATGGGGCACCCAAATACCCCAAAGGAACTGGTCACATGCCCCACCCCGGGTTACTGATCACACGAGAGAGCCCTATCCTAGAGAGTTATAAGCCGAGAGCCCCCCCATAACCCCAGGGTTACTGATCGCACGGAGAGAGCCCTATCCTAGAGTTATAAGCCGAGAGCCCCCCCATAACCCCCCGGGTTACTGATCGCACGGAGAGAGCCCTATCCTAGAGTTATAAGCCGAGAGCCCCCCCATAACCCCCCGGGTTACTGATCACACACAGAGCGGCCCATCCTAGAATTATAAGCCGAGAGCCCCCCCATGTGCTGATCACATGTAGAGCACCCCATTGCCCCCCGGGTTACTGATCACATGTAGAGCACCCCATTGCCCCCCGGGTTACTGATCACATGTAGAGCACCCCATTGCCCCCCGGGTTACTGATCACATGTAGAGCACCCCATTGCCCCCCGGGTTACTGATCACATGTAGAGCACCCCATTGCCCCCCGGGTTACTGATTACACGGACAGAGCCCCATCCTAGAGAGTTATAAGCCGAGAGCCCCCCAATAACCCCCAGGGTTACTGATCGCACTTGGGGAGTGGCCCCGACATGTCCAGGAGCAGCGGCGCCCCCCCACCCAAAGATCACACACAAGCCCCACCCCCCGCCACTGCACAAGTCACACAGCAATCTGCAAGCAGTGAGGTTAGCGAGTGCTGGGGGGGCTTGGCGCCCCCTGCAGGCAGTATTTACATGGAGGTCATATCATTGAGGGTGTGGTCCAGCTCCTCACTGACCGCTTTGTACTTGAGCTTCTGGGCGTACAACTCGTCTGGGAGGGAGAGGAGGAGAGGTGAACGTCCGCCACAGGGGGGCACATACTTATACACACCAGAGACCACACAGGAGGGGGGCACATACTTATACACACCAGAGACCACACAGGAGGGGGGCACATACTTATACACACCAGAGACCACACAGGAGGGGGGCACATACTTATACACACCAGAGACCACACAGGAGGGGGGCACATACTTATACACACCAGAGACCACACAGGAGGGGGGCACATACTTATACACACCAGAGACCACACAGGAGGGGGGCACATACTTATACACACCAGAGACCACACAGGAGGGGGGCACATACTTATACACACCAGAGACCACACAGGAGGGGGGCACATACTTATACACACCAGAGACCACACAGGAGGGGGGCACATACTTATACACACCAGAGACCACACAGGAGGGGGGCACATACTTATACACACCAGAGACCACACAGGAGGGGGGCACATACTTATACACACCAGAGGGGCACATACTTATACACACCAGAGACCACACAGGAGGGGGGCACATACTTATACACACCAGAGACCACACAGGAGGGGGGCACATACTTATACACACCAGAGACCACACAGGGGGGGGCACATACTTATACACACCAGAGACCACACAGGAGGGGGGCACATACTTATACACACCAGAGACCAAACAGGAGGGGGGCACATACTTATACACACCAGAGACCACACAGGAGGGGGGCACATACTTATACACACCAGAGACCACACAGGAGGGGGGCACATACTTATACACACCAGAGGGGCACATACTTATACACACCAGAGACCACACAGGAGGGGGGCACATACTTATACACACCAGAGACCACACAGGAGGGGGGCACATACTTATACACACCAGAGACCACACAGGGGGGGGCACATACTTATACACACCAGAGACCACACAGGAGGGGGGCACATACTTATACACACCAGAGACCAAACAGGAGGGGGGCACATACTTATACACACCAGAGACCACACAGGAGGGGGGCACATACTTATACACCAGAGACCACTTACCTTCCAGGTCATCAATGGTCTTCTCTAGTTTGGCTACTGATCTCTCAGCAAACTCTGCTCGGGTCTCAGCCTGCGATCGAGAGGATCGAGTCAGTAAAGGGGGATGATAGGCCCCACCCACAAGGCTATGTGCCCCACCCTGCCCCTAGAGGCTCCGCCCATCACTCACCTCTTTTAGTTTGTCTGTCAAAATCTTAATTTCTTCCTCGTATTTATCTTCCTTTTGTGAATACTGGAAAAGTAAAAAGCAAAACGTGAGATAAAGCCCCCAATAAGTGACCCCCAAAGACCCCCTTCATCTACAGGCACCAGGAAGTCCCTGCACTGCCAGGAAGAACTATCATAGGGAAACGGGGCCCTATACTGGGTGCAGGATCCATCTCACACCCCAGAACACTGCATGAAGGGGAGGTCCAATCTCCATCAATGACCAATCAGTGGCTGTAGACTGGGTCACATGACTCCCCTTACCTTCTCGGCCTGGGCCTCCAGGGACTTGAGGTTGTTGGTGACATTCCTCAGCTCCTCCTCCAGCTCGGAGCATTTACTGAGGAGGCCGAGGGGGAGAGAGAGGAAGAAGAGACAGAAAGAGAGTGGAGCCATGAGAAGAGAGGACTCCGCCAAGATGGAGGACACCGAGGAGACCACCACTTCCTGCCCCGTGACCCCGCCTCCAAGTGATGTCACCCTACAGATGATGACATCACCGGCCGCACGGAGCAGGAAGCAGCGGAGCAGAGGAGACGACACAAGGAAAGGAGCAGCCGGGACAGGAGCAGCCACCAGGTCATTGTACCTTCTCTTCAGACGCGTTCAGACACTTCAGGCTCTGGTCAAGGAGGCGAATCTGTTCCTCCATCTCCCGGCACCGGCTGATGATGTCACAGGAGGGGTACGACGGGGGAGGGGGAGAGGCAGCAACACACACAACAAGCCCAGGACGAGGGGAGGGGGCAAAAACAAACACATCAAATTCAAGTCATGCAAGGAAGGGGTTAAACAAGGCCCGAAATATGAGGAATCCCCCACATTGTATCATCTCCAGAGCTGCACTCACTATTCTGCTGCTGGTGCAGTCACTGTGTACATACATGACATTACTTATCCTGTACTGACCCTGAGTTACATCCTGTATTATACCCCAGAGCTGCACTCACTATTCTGCTGCTGGTGCAGTCACTGTGTACATACATGACATTACTTATCCTGTACTGATCCTGAGTTACATCCTGTATTATACTCCAGAGCTGCACTCACTATTCTGCTGCTGGTGCAGTCACTGTGTACATACATGACATTACTTATCCTGTACTGATCCTGAGTTACATCCTGTATTATACCCCAGAGCTGCACTCACTATTCTGCTGCTGGTGCAGTCACTGTGTACATACATGACATTACTTATCCTGTACTGATCCTGAGTTACATCCTGTATTATACCCCAGAGCTGCACTCACTATTCTGCTGCTGGTGCAGTCACTGTGTACATACATGACATTACTTATCCTGTACTGACCCTGAGTTACATCCTGTATTATACCCCAGAGCTGCACTCACTATTCTGCTGCTGGTGCAGTCACTGTACATACATGACATTACTTATCCTGTACTGATCCTGAGTTACATCCTGTATTATACCCCAGAGCTGCACTCACTATTCTGCTGCTGGTGCAGTCACTGTGTACATACATGACATTACTTATCCTGTACTGATCCTGAGTTACATCCTGTATTATACTCCAGAGCTGCTCTCACTATTCTGCTGCTGGTGCAGTCACTGTACATACATGACATTACTTATCCTGTACTGATCCTGAGTTACATCCTGTATTATACCCCAGAGCTGCACTCACTATTCTGCTGCTGGTGCAGTCACTGTGTATATACATGACATTACTTATCCTGTACTGGTCCTGAGTTACATCCTGTATTATACCCCAGAGCTGCACTCACTATTCTGCTGCTGGTGCAGTCACTGTGTACATACATGACATTACTTATCCTGTACTGATCCTGAGTTACATCCTGTATTATACTCCAGAGCTGCACTCACTATACTGCTGCTGGTGCAGTCACTGTGTACATACATGACATTACTTATCCTGTACTGATCCTGAGTTACATCCTGTATTATACTCCAGAGCTGCACTCACTATACTGCTGCTGGTGCAGTCACTGTGTACATACATGACATTACTTATCCTGTACTGATCCTGAGTTATATCCTGTATTATACCCCAGAGCTGCACTCACTATTCTGCTGCTGGTGCAGTCACTGTACATACATGACATTACTTATCCTGTACTGATCCTGAGTTACATCCTGTATTATACTCCAGAGCTGCACTCACTATTCTGCTGCTGGTGCAGTCACTGTGGACATATGTAATATACTGCATATACTGCACTCTTCCCCTATCGGCGTATTCCTGCATCCTGCCAGTAGGGGGCAGTCACACCCCTCTCCATGTTGCCTCCCCACCCCCTCCTCTTTTCAGGCCTTGTATAACGGGTCAGGCAGGCGGTGGGGGTCTGGTAACACTCACGTTTCTGCCTGCTCTGCTCGCTCCTCTGTGCGTTCCAGGTCGCCCTCGATGATAACCAGTTTCCTGGCCACCTGAGGAAGGAGAGTGCAGATAGTGAGTGGGAGTGTCCTGAGGGGCCCCTCCCCGAGGTATGTGGCCCCTACTTACCTCCTCGTACTTCCTGTCCGCCTCCTCGGCTATATGCTTGGCCTCCTTCAGTTGGATTTCTTGCAGCTCCATCTTCTCCTCGTCCTTTAGGGCTCGGTTCTCGATGACTTTCATCCCCCTGCAGAGCAGAGACACAGGTCAGGATATAGAGGGCTCCCCCTAGAGGCTGGGGGTGGTATTACAGCCACTCATGGCCTGGGCCCCCACCATGGCTGCAGCATGAAGCCTACGAGTCTGGATACGTTGTGACGCTCTTACATACAACAGGTTTGGCGGCTGCCGAGGTCGTAAATCCCGTGGATGACATCAGCCGTCTACAAACCTGTTCCTGAGGAGCCGCCGACAGAGGATTACAGCATCAAAGACTCCAGGACCAGAGTCCTACACGTTCTCAGGATAACAAAATCTCACTCTCTAATTCACTGGTATTAACAAAAATGCCGCATCTCGCAGATATAACCCGTCTCCATCACAGTCTTCTCATGAATAGCTTCTCCTATCTGCACGCTGCCTGGTGCATTACAAGACCAGCTCAGACACAGGCACTTCCTGCCGTCAGCCAGCAGTGTGCAGAGACTTCCTCCACAAGCTACAGACTAGATGGGTCCTTTATCTAGGGGAAGGAGGCGTATAGCAAAGCGCCTGTGTGTAGCAGAGATGTAGCAGAGCTGTGTGTGTGTAGATGAGATGTAGCAGAGCTGTGAGTGTGTGTAGATGAGATGTAGCAGAGCTGTGAGTGTGTGTGTGTAGATGAGATGTAGCAGAGCGGAGTGTGTCATTGTATTTGATATCAATCTGATCTAACCTCATCTCACTTTTTTGAATGTTCAGAAGTGAAACCCTGGGCCCGGATAATTTAAGCACATTGTCAGCACAACACATCTCACAGCAAGGGGCCAGGTGCAGAGCAGACACAAGGCAACAGAGAGTGGGCTGTGCACGGAGAAGAGAGGAGGTCGAGCGCAGAGCAGAGGTGACAATGCGGAGGATGGGCACAGAGGAGGTGACGCGCGTGTGGGGGATGTCTGAAGCCATCGCCTCTTTCTGCAGGACAATGAGGGAAGTTGCTAGGTACAACGTCCTGTCCATGGGACATCCTGAGAGGGCGGGGGGACCCCGGAGCTTCCTCTGCACATCAGACAATGGGGGATGTGCAGGGGGCGGCGCTGGACACTCACCTCTCGCTCTCGTCTGCCGTCTTCTCGGCCTCCTCCAGCTTCTGCAGGGCGGTGGAGAGGCGATCCTGAGTGCGGTCCAGCTCTTCCTCCACCAGCTGGATGCGGCGGTTCAGCGAGGCGACTTCAGCTTCAGCCTAAGGGACAGAAGAGAGAGGTTAGCGCCGTCCAATCAGACGTCAGGATACAGGGTGACATCATCAGGGTGTGTGATGTAATACTGAGCCCACAGGAGGAGTGTGTACAGGCCTTACAGCGCCCCCTGCAGGCAGCACAGATCTCCTCCTCCAGCAGGAAGAGGGGGTGTCCGGCGCCATGGCACCCAAAGATCTGTCTACATCTAAGAGACACAACCCGGCATCAGGGCCCAATCATCTCAGAGCCGGCAGAGGGGTGGGGGGTGTAATGGGGAGAGCATTAACCCCTTCATTACACATTCTGCGGGTCATCCCCTCCGAGACCACTGCCACATCTCCCCAGCACGGATACAATGTGTCCGGAGCCTTGTCTGCCATGGATACAACTGTAACGACCCCTCAGTAATGAGCAGCTCACAGCAAGTCTCCGCCCACTCACAGTGAGTCTCCGCCCACTCAGAGCAAACACCGAGCACAGCCGCAGCAGAGGGCATTGTGTGCAGCACAACCTGGCACCAGAGGTGACGACCGCCGCCCCGAGAGCACACACAGCGCTCCGCCCGCTAAGTACACTCACCGGAGGACTACAGGGGGCAGCACAGGACCAGCAGCTACCTGCCAGGACCTCACAGGGCGCTCCGCCTGCTAAGTACACTCACCGGAGGACTACAGGGGGCAGCACAGGACCAGCAGCTACCTGCCAGGACCTCACAGGGCGCTCCGCCTGCTAAGTACACTCACCGGAGGACTACAGGGGGCAGCACAGGACCAGCAGCTACCTGCCAGGACCTCACAGGGCTCTCCACCGGCTAAGTACACTCACCGGAGGACTACAGGGGGCAGCACAGGACCAGCAGCTACCTGCCAGGACCTCACAGGGCGCTCCGCCTGCTAAGTACACTCACCGGAGGACTACAGGGGGCAGCACAGGACCAGCAGCTACCTGCCAGGACCTCACAGGGCGCTCCGCCTGCTAAGTACACTCACCGGAGGACTACAGGGGGCAGCACAGGACCAGCAGCTACCTGCCAGGACCTCACAGGGCTCTCCACCGGCTAAGTACACTCACCGGAGGACTACAGGGGGCAGCACAGGACCAGCAGCTACCTGCCAGGACCTCACAGGGCTCTCCACCGGCTAAGTACACTCACCGGAGGACTACAGGGGGCAGCACAGGACCAGCAGCTACCTGCCAGGACCTCACAGGGTGCTCCGCCCGCTAAGTACACTCACCGGAGGACTACAGGGGGCAGCACAGGACCAGCAGCTACCTGCCAGGACCTCACAGGGCTCTCCACCGGCTAAGTACACTCACCGGAGGACTACAGGGGGCAGCACAGGACCAGCAGCTACCTGCCAGGACCTCACAGGGTGCTCCGCCCACTAAGTACACTCACCGGAGGACTACAGGGGGCAGCACAGGACCAGCAGCTACCTGCCAGGACCTCACAGGGCGCTCCGCCCGCTAAGTACACTCACCGGAGGACTACAGGGGGCAGCACAGGACCAGCAGCTACCTGCCAGGACCTCACAGGGCGCTCCGCCCGCTAAGTACACTCACCGGAGGACTACAGGGGGCAGCACAGGACCAGCAGCTACCTGCCAGGACCTCACAGGGTGCCAAGACCTCAGGACCCTCCAACATAGAGAGTGACAGCTCTTGGGGTCTCCTCTCCCCCTGTGTGCGTGTATAGAGTGTCAGCTCTTGGGGTCTCCCCTCCCCCTGTGTGTGTGTATAGAGTGTCAGCTCTTGGGGTCTCCTCTCCCCTGTGTGCGTGTATAGAGTGTCAGCTCTTGGGGTCTCCCCTCCCCCTGTGTGCGTGTATAGAGTGTCAGCTCTTGGGGTCTCCTCTCCCCCTGTGTGCGTGTATAGAGTGTCAGCTCTTGGGGTCTCCCCTCCCCCTGTGTGTGTGTATAGAGTGTCAGCTCTTGGGGTCTCCCCTCCCCCTGTGTGTGTGTATAGAGTGTCAGCTCTTGGGGTCTCCTCTCCCCTGTGTGCGTATATAGAGTGTCAGCTCTTGGGGTCTCCTCTCCCCTGTGTGCGTATATAGAGTGTCAGCTCTTGGGGTCTCCCCTCCCCCTGTGTGCGTGTATAGAGTGTCAGCTCTTGGGGTCTCCCCTCCCCCTGTGTGCGTGTATAGAGTGTCAGCTCTTGGGGTCTCCTCTCCCCTGTGTGCGTATATAGAGTGTCAGCTCTTGGGGTCTCCTCTCCCCTGTGTGCGTGTATAGAGTGTCAGCTCTTGGGGTCTCCCCTCCCCTTGTGTGCGTGTATAGAGTGTCAGCTCTTGGGGTCTCCTCTCCCCTGTGTGCGTGTATAGAGTGTCAGCTCTTGGGGTCTCCTCTCCCCTGTGTGTGCGTGTATAGAGTGTCAGCTCCTGGGGTCTCCCCTCCCCCTGTGTGCGTATATAGAGTGTCAGCTCTTGGGGTCTCCTCTCCCCCTGTGTGCGTGTATAGAGTGTCAGCTCTTGGGGTCTCCCCTCCCCCTGTGTGCGTGTATAGAGTGTCAGCTCTTGGGGTCTCCCCTCCCCCTGTGTGTGTGTATAGAGTGTCAGCTCTTGGGGTCTCCTCTCCCCTGTGTGTATGTATAGAGTGTCAGCTCTTGGGGTCTCCTCTCCCCTGTGTGCGTGTATAGAGTGACAGCTCTTGGGGTCTCCTCTCCCCCTGTGTGTGTGTATAGAGTGTCAGCTCCTGGGGTCTCCTCTCCCCCTGTGTGCGTATATAGAGTGTCAGCTCTTGGGGTCTCCTCTCCCCCTGTGTGCGTGTATAGAGTGTCAGCTCTTGGGGTCACCTCTCCCCTGTGTGCGTGTATAGAGTGTCAGCTCTTGGGGTCTCCCCTCCCCCTGTGTGCGTGTATAGAGTGTCAGCTCTTGGGGTCACCTCTCCCCTGTGTGCGTGTATAGAGTGTCAGCTCTTGGGGTCTCCCCTCCCCCTGTGTGCGTGTATAGAGTGTCAGCTCTTGGGGTCTCCTCTCCCCTGTGTGCGTGTATAGAGTGTCAGCTCTTGGGGTCTCCTCTCCCCTGTGTGCGTGTATAGAGTGTCAGCTCTTGGGGTCTCCCCTCCCCCTGTGTGCGTGTATAGAGTGTCAGCTCTTGGGGTCTCCTCTCCCCCTGTGTGCGTGTATAGAGTGTCAGCTCTTGGGGTCACCTCTCCCCTGTGTGCGTGTATAGAGTGTCAGCTCTTGGGGTCTCCCCTCCCCCTGTGTGCGTGTATAGAGTGTCAGCTCTTGGGGTCTCCTCTCCCCTGTGTGCGTGTATAGAGTGTCAGCTCTTGGGGTCTCCTCTCCCCTGTGTGTGCGTGTATAGAGTGTCAGCTCTTGGGGTCTCCTCTCCCCTCTGTGTGTATAGAGTGTCAGCTCTTGTGGTCTCCTCTCCCCCTGTGTGTATAGAGTGTCAGCTCTTGGGGTCTCCTCTCCCCCTGTGTGCGTGTATAGAGTGTCAGCTCTTGGGGTCTCCTCTCTCCTCTGTGCATGTATAGAGTGTCAGCTCTTGGGGTCTCCTCTCCCCTCTGTGTGTGTATAGAGTGTCAGCTCTTGGGGTCTCCTCTCTCCCCCCGTGTGCGTGTATAGACTGTCAGCTCTTGGGGTCTCCTCTCCCCCTGTGTGTGTGTATAGAGTGTCAGCTCCTGGGGTCTCCTCTCCCCTGTGTATGTGGGGTGTCCGCTGTTGGGGTGTCCGCTGTTGGGGTGTCTCGGGCCCCGCCCCTCCTCGGGTGTACCTGCTCCCGGGCGCGCTTCTCGCCCTCCACCTCCCGGCTTAGCCTCTCCGCCTGCTCCTCCGCATCGTCCGCCTGTTTCTGCAGGACCTGGATCTTCCTCTTAACGGCCTCGATGCTGGTCATCCCCCCGCCGGACATCTTCTCCTCCCTGTGTCTCTCCTCACACTGCACTGCCGGCACTTCCGCTCCGCGCGCGCCCCGCACTTCCGCCGGCCACTCCCTTATATCCGGGGCAGCGGGGGAGGGCGGCGCCTGGCGGCCAGCGTGGGGTACTGCGCCGGCACACACACAGTATAACTCCTGTATACCTCCTGTATACTGCCCCTACACATATACCTCCTATATACCTCCTATATATTACTATACACTGCTATATACCCCTGTATACACCTTATATATACTACTATACACTGCTATATACCCCTGTATACACCTCCTATATACCCCTGTATACACCTTATATATACTACTATACACTGCTATATACCCCTGTATACACCTCCTATAGACTCCTGTATACACCTTATATATACTACTATACACTGCTATATACCCCTGTATACACCTCCTATATACTACTATACACTGCTATATACCCCTGTATACACCTCCTATATACTACTATACACTGCTATATACCCCTGTATACACCTCCTATATATTACTATACACTGCTATATACCCCTGTATACACCTCCTATATACTACTATACACTGCTATATACCCCTGTATACACCTCCTATATATTACTATACACTGCTATATACCCCTGTATACACCTCCTATATATTACTATACACTGCTATATACCCCTGTATACACCTCCTATATACCCCTGTATACACCTTATATATACTACTATACACTGCTATATACCCCTGTTTACACCTCCTATATACTACTACACTGCTATATACCCCTGTATACACCTCCTATATACCCCTGTATACACCTCCTATATACTACTATACACTGCTATATACCCCTGTATACACCTCCTATATACTACTATACACTGCTATATATCCCCGGTATACACCTCCTATATACTACTATACACTGCTATATACCCCTGTATACACTGCTATATACCCCTGTATACACCTCCTATATACTACTATACACTGCTATATACCCCTGTATACACTGCTATATACCCCTGTATACACCTCCTATAGACTCCTGTACGTTCCTGTGTGATGTTGCGGCTCCTCCTTCCTGTCTGCGGCTGCAGGTAATTCCCCCGTCCACCTGTAATCCCGGGGGCAGCACTGAGCCGCTCTATGACATCTGGTGGTGGGTCGGGTACATACATCGGCCGCCTTCTTCTCGGCCACCTCCAGCTTCTCCTGGGCGTCTTTCAGGGCCTCGGAGTACTTGTCCAGCTCGTCCTCCGTCCCCTTTAGCTTCTTCTGCATGGAGAGCAGCTCGTCCTCCAGCTACGGGGGACATTACAGGGGGTCAGTCCGGGGGTTCACATACTTTAGGAGGAGTGGGGTGTATGTACTATGGGGGGAGGGGGGAGCTGGTTAATGGGTAAGCGCAGAGTATTTAAGGATGTGGTCACATGACCCGGTACCTGCTTGCTCTTGTCCTCCACCTGCCTCTGCTCGGTCTCCGCCTGCTCGGCCCGGTCCAGGGCGTTCTCCTTGTCCAGCTTCAGCATCTGCATCTTCTTCTTGATTGCCTCCATGCTGGGGTCCGAGGTGTGATGAGGGTCTGGGGGTCTCTGCACCTCTCCTTATACCCTGGTCTAAGGTCCTGCGCAGCCGCCCAATGCCCCCCCCCCCTGGAGCCTCGGACCGCATTGTTCTCCTGGCAGGGGCTCTGCTGCCTCTGTATATGGGCTGCGGGGGACAGGTGCAGCAGATATTATAGGGCTGGAATGACGAGAGGCATTGTCACCGATACATTGTGACCCCCGTCATTCATCACCGAAATATCCCACAGAGACGCGTGCCCCACCCCAGCGAGGAAACCATTACTGACAGCAGGAAAATCATTACAGAGATCACTAGAGAGCAGCGGCGCCATAACTAAGAATACAGCCTATCCATCACTAGAGAGCAGCGGCGCCATAACTAAGAATACAGCCTATCCATCACTAGAGAGCAGCAGTGCCATCACTGAGAATACAGCCTATCCATCACTAGAGAGAGCAGCGGCGCCATAACTAAGAATACAGCCTATCCATCACTAGAGAGCAGCGGCGCCATAACTAAGAATACAGCCTATCCATCACTAGAGAGCAGCGGCGCCATAACTAAGAATACAGCCTATCCATCACTAGAGAGCAGCGGTGCCATCACTGAGAATACAGCCTATCCATCACTAGAGAGCAGCGGCGCCATAACTAAGAATACAGCCTATCCATCACTAGAGAGCAGCGGCGCCATAACTAAGAATACAGCCTATCCATCACTAGAGAGCAGCGGTGTCATCACTGAGAATACAGCCTATCCATCACTAGAGAGCAGCGGTGCCATCACTGAGAGTACAGCCTATCCATCACTAGAGAGCAGCGGTGTCATCACTGAGAATACAGCCTATCCATCACTAGAGAGCAGCGGTGCCATCACTGAGAGTACAGCCTATCCATTACTGGAGAGCAGCGGTGCCATCACTGAGAATACAGCCTATCCATCACTAGAGAGCAGCGGTGTCATCACTGAGAATACAGCCTATCCATCACTAGAGAGCAGCGGTGCCATCACTGAGAGTACAGCCTATCCATCACTAGAGAGCAGCGGAGCCATCACTGAGAATACAGCCTATCCATCACTAGAGAGCAGCGGTGACATCACTGAGAATACAGCCTATCCATCACTAGAGAGCAGCGGTGACATCACTGAGAATACAGCCTATCCATCACTAGAGAGCAGCGGTGTCATCACTGAGAATACAGCCTATCCATCACTAGAGAGCAGCGGCGCCATCACTGAGAATACAGCCTATCCATCACTAGAGAGCAGCGGAGCCATCACTGAGAATACAGCCTATCCATCACTAGAGAGCAGCGGTGCCATCACTGAGAATACAGCCTATCCCTCACTAGAGAGCAGCGGTGCCATCACTGAGAATACAGCCTATCCCTCACTAGAGAGCAGCGGCGCCATCACTGAGAATACAGCCTATCCATCACTAGAGAGCAGCGGTGCCATCACTGAGAATACAGCCTATTCATCACTAGAGAGCAGCGGTGCCATCACTGAGAGTACAGCCTATCCATCACTAGAGAGCAGCGGCGCCATCACTGAGAATACAGCCTATCCATCACTAGAGAGCAGCGGAGCCATCACTGAGAATACAGCCTATCCATCACTAGAGAGCAGCGGCGCCATAACTAAGAATACAGCCTATCCATCACTAGAGAGCAGCGGTGCCATCACTGAGAATACAGCCTATCCATCACTAGAGAGCAGCGGTGCCATCACTGAGAATACAGCCTATCCATCACTAGAGAGCAGCGGCGCCATCACTGAGAATACAGCCTATCCATCACTAGAGAGCAGCGGTGACATCACTGAGAATACAGCCTATCCATCACTAGAGAGCAGCGGTGCCATCACTGAGAATACAGCCTATCCATCACTAGAGAGCAGCGGTGACATCACTGAGAATACAGCCTATCCATCACTAGAGAGCAGCGGTGCCATCACTGAGAATACAGCCAATCCATCACTAGAGAGCAGCGGTGCCATCACTGAGAATACAGCCTATCCATCACTAGAGAGCAGCGGCGCCATCACTGAGAATACAGCCTATCCATCACTAGAGAGCAGCGGTGCCATCACTGAGAATACAGCCTATCCATCACTAGAGAGCAGCGGTGTCATCACTGAGAGTACAGCCTATCCATCACTAGAGAGCAGCGGCGCCATCACTGAGAATACAGCCTATCCATCACTAGAGAGCAGCAGAGCCATCACTGAGAATAAGCCTATCCATCACTAGAGAGCAGCGGCGCCATAACTAAGAATACAGCCTATCCATCACTAGAGAGCAGCGGTGCCATCACTGAGAATACAGCCTATCCATCACTAGAGAGCAGCGGTGTCATCACTGAGAGTACAGCCTATCCATCACTAGAGAGCAGCGGTGCCATCACTGAGAATACAGCCTATCTATCACTAGAGAGCAGCGGTGCCATCACTGAGAATACAGCCTATCCATCACTAGAGAGCAGCGGTGACATCACTGAGAATACAGCCTATCCATCACTAGAGAGCAGCGGTGCCATCACTGAGAATACAGCCTATCCATCACTAGAGAGCAGCGGTGCCATCACTGAGAATACAGCCTATCCATCACTAGAGAGCAGCGGTGCCATCACTGTGCCACCCTCATCTCTCTTCTGTGCTCCACTTATAAAGATGAGAGCAGTCTGTAAGCGACATCATAGGTGGAACCTCATCTATATTGTCAGGGTCAGAGGTGATGGTCCCGCTGAACCACTGCGAGCGATGATGTAAGCCGACACCTGGGAGCGGAGTGTAAGTGGCCCCCGGTATTCACCAGAGCCGCCACAAAGCTGATTGGACTTGCTGTGTCCGGTACCACCAGGTCACCCCACAGACTTCGCTCGCGGTGGTGGCCAAGGCGAGGTACAGAATCGGCAGACCGAAATCTGAGCCATGGACGGGCAGAAGGTCAGGACAGGTGGGATTTTTATATCTAACTTGTATATATAACTTGTTGCCATCACGAGCAGCGTCTGATTGGAGTCTTATGTAGCTGTGTCCCGGTCTCATCACTGTGCGCCGGGCTCAGTGCATGACTTCTTTAGTTCTTATCCCAAGTGTCAGACCGAACGCCACGATCCTGTAACCCGGGTTACGTTCTGTACACAGGGTCGCGCGTGTACCTTTCACTGTCTCTTATAGCATATTCAATACTAACACCCGCTAACAGATCCTAGCACTTTCCCTTCCCATATGACGTTCGTCTTGCCCTACTAAAACCCTACGGCCGTTTCGCCGCTCTCACACGTTACAAGCAGTGAAGTAAAACCCGATAATTGTGATCCAGCGGTGGACAGAGAAAGGTTACAAACACAGCGCAACATTGTATACAATCTGCATCCTCTGTCCACACTTTTACACTTTGTAACCTAGAAAGAGAAAAAAAGATCCCAATGCTAAAATTTTAGATGATAACACTTTACCCTTCCACATTCCTCTAATTACAGGGGAATTATGCATAAAAAACGAAATAATAAAATAATAGAAAAAGAAAAAAAGAAATAAGAAACAATACAGGCAGTCCCCGGGTTGCGTACAAGATAGGGTCCAGAGGTTTGTTCTTAAGTTGAATTTGTATGTAAGTCGAAACTGTATATTTTATAATTGTAGATCCAGACAAAAAAAAATTTTGGCCCCAGTGACAACTGGAGTTTAAACATTTTTTGCTGTAATGGGACCAAGGATTATCAATAAAGCTTCATTACAGACACCTTACAGCTGATCATTGCAGTCTGGGACTATTCAGAAAGCTTCACCAGAGGTCAGAGGGGTCTGTCTGTAACTATGGGTTGTCTGTAAGTCGGGTGTCCTTAAGTAGGGGACCGCCTGTACTTCCAAATCTTGTCCTGTACGTTGAATGTATTTTCGTAATTGTAATATTTCTTGTGTAACTTGTGATATAACAAAAAGATCAATATTTTAATCAGAACAAATAAAAGTTACATTGTATCTGCCATATTTGTTTCTAATTTTCCCCTTTGTAAATATTGAGTTTCCTGTTTAGTCTCTGCGACTTTTTGTGGTGTGCAAATTCTTAGTCACAAATAGTAGCTCCCAAAAGTAAGTCTGGGGCTAGTGCGCTCTGTTTTGGTGAAAGAATGAGACAATTTCAGAGCCCAAAAGCCTCACAGGTTGAACAAAGATCTGGGCTACAAAGATAAATCCGGCCGCTGCAGGAAATCCTGGAGGGAGGTAACGCTGGGGCGCCGCTTGATTTTGCACCTAAAATGTCTCACACTGCAAAAAGTCTCACAAAAAGTCACACAAAAAAAAGAAATAGGAAGTAATATGCGTGATATAGGAGTGACATGCGATGTCCCCCATGGTGATTAGAGGAGAGTGACTGCTGAGTGATTTCCAGAGATCACCTACCTGCTGTGCACCATGAGGGGGGACACGGGACGACTGATCCGTGTACACGAGAGAATGATTGGGCTTCTGTATTGTGCAGCCCTCCGGCCATCAGCAAGGGCAGTGGATGTAACGGGGAGGACTCTCCAGTCTCCACATCTGAAGGTCCTGGGAGGCCTCTCCAGTCTCCACATCTCAAGGTCCCGGGAGGCCTCTCCAGTCTCCACATCTCAAGGTCCTGGGAGGCCTCTCCAGTCTCCACAGCTCAAGGTCCTGGGAGGCCTCTCCAGTCTCCACATCTCAAGGTCCTGGGAGGCCTCTCCAGTCTCCACATCTCAAGGTCCTGGGAGGCCTCTCCAGTCTCCACATCTCAAGGTCCTGGGAGGCCTCTCCAGTCTCCACATCTCAAGGTCCTGGGAGGCCTCTCCAGTCTCCACATCTCAAGGTCCTGGGAGGCCTCTCCAGTCTCCACATCTCAAGGTCCTGGGAGGCCTCTCCAGTCTCCACATCTCAAGGTCCTGGGAGGCCTCTCCAGTCTCCACATCTCACCCCATAGAAAACCTTTGGAGGGAGGTGAAAGTCTGTGTTGCCCATGGATTGCTGTAGAGGAGATCTGCCTGGAGGACTGGGCCACATACCCGCAGTGTGTACCTACCTGGTGAAGACTTACAACGTGTGACCTCTGTCACTGCCAAAAAAGGACATAACAAAGTATCGAGAGGAACGTTTTTTATTGATGAAATATTTATTTTCTTCCATAATTTGCAAATTCTTTCCTAATCAGACAATGGGATCTTCTGGATTGTTCCGATAGTTTAGGTTCTCCCTGTGATGTCAGGCCCCGGCCTCTCGTCCTTATACGTGGGAGAACTAGTACAAAGGTGGCTGGATAAATACCCCCCCTGTAACTGCCCCCTACGTGTACAATGGTGGCTGGATAAATACCCCCCCCCCCCTGTAACTGCCCCCTACGTGTACAATGGTGGCTGGATAAATACCCCCCTGTAACTGCCCCCTACGTGTACAATGGTGGCTGGATAAATACCCCCCCTGTAACTGCCCCCTACATGTACAATGGTGGCTGGATAAATACCCCCCCTGTAACTGCCCCCTACATGTACAATGGTGGCTGGATAAATACCCCCCCCCCTGTAACTGCCCCCTACATGTACAATGGTGGCTGGATAAATACCCCCCCCCCTGTAACTGCCCCCTACATGTAAAATGGTGGCTGGATAAATACCCCCCCCCCCCTGTAACTGCCCCCTACATGTACAATGGTGGCTGGATAAATACCCCCCCCCCTGTAACTGCCCCCTACATGTACAATGGTGGCTGGATAAATACCCCCCCCCCCCTGTAACTGCCCCCTACATGTACAATGGTGGCTGGATAAATACCCCCCCCCCTACATGTACAATGTAGTAGCCCCATCTTATGTGACCTGCAACCACTAAGCGCGGGCGCCTCATCAGGGACTGTACCCAGCAGAGCGGTGGGAATGAGTGCACACTCACTGTCCCTGCGGATTTATCACACTCACAGTCCCTGCGGATTTATCACACTCACAGTCCCTGAGGATTTATCACACTCACTGTCCCTGAGGATTTATCACACTCACAGTCCCTGCGGATTTATCACACTCACAGTCCCTGCGGATTTATCACACTCACAGTCCCTGAGGATTTATCACACTCACAGTCCCTGCGGATTTATCACACTCACAGTCCCTGCGGATTTATCACACTCACAGTCCCTGAGGATTTATCACACTCACAGTCCCTGAGGATTTATCACACTCACAGTCCCTGCGGATTTATCACACTCACAGTCCCTGAGGATTTATCACACTCACAGTCCCTGAGGATTTATCACACTCACAGTCCCTGCGGATTTATCACACTCACAGTCCCTGAGGATTTATCACACTCACAGTCCCTGCGGATTTATCACACTCACAGTCCCTGCGGATTTATCACACTCACAGTCCCTGAGGATTTATCACACTCACAGTCCCTGAGGATTTATCACACTCACAGTCCCTGCGGATTTATCACACTCACAGTCCCTGCGGATTTATCACACTCACTGTCCGGGATCAGAATAATCCTCCCCCAGAGCCGCAGCTGGCGACCCGATACCAGAGCCGCAGATAACTGGGATGGTTCTGGAGTCAGGGGGATGAGGATGGGGATTACACAGTCCCAAAATTATATCCCTACATATATCCTCTATTGTTACACCAAAGGGGAGGGGGGTGGGGGCTATCTGTCTCTTATTTATCTATCTATCTATCTATCTATCTATCTATCTATCTATCTATCTATCTATCTATCTATCTATCTCCTATCTATCTAATATCTATCTATCGCATATCTATCTATCTATCTATCTATCTATCTATCTATCTATCTAATATCTATCTATCGCATATCTATCTATCTATCTATCTATCTATCTATCTATCTATCTCCTACCTATCTCCTATCTATCTATCTATCTATCTATCTATCTATCTATCTATCTATCTATCTATCTCCTATCTATCTCCTATCTATCTATCTCCTATCTATCTATCTCCTATCTATCTCCTATCTATCTATCTATCTATCTCCTATCTATCTATCTATCTATCTATCTCCTATCTATCTATCTCATATATATCTACTATCTATCTCCTATCTATCTATCTAATATCTATCTATCGCATATCTATCTATCTATCTATCTATCTAATATCTATCTATCTCATATCTATCTATCTATCTATCTATCTATCTCCTACCTATCTCCTATCTATCTATCTATCTATCTATCTATCTATCTATCTATCTATCTATCTCCTATCTATCTATCTCCTATCTATCTATCTCCTATCTATCTATCTCCTATCTATCTCCTATCTATCTATCTATCTATCTCTCTATCTATCTATCTATCTCCTATCTATCTATCTCATATCTATCTACTATCTATCTCCTATCTATCTATCTATCTATCTATCTCCTATCTATCTATCTCCTATCTATCTCCTATCTATCTATCTCCTATCTATCTACTATCTATCTCCTATCTATCTATCTATCTATCTCCTATCTATCTATCTATCTATCTCCTATCTATCTCCTATCTATCTATCTATCTTTCTATCTCCTATCTATCTCCTATCTATCTCCTATCTATCTATCTATCTATCTACTATCTATCTCATATCTATCATCTATCTATCTATCTATCTATTTTGATATCTATCTATCTATCTATCTATCTCTTATCGATCTACTATCTATCTATCTCCTATCTACTATCTATCTATCTATCTATCTATCTATCTATCTCCTATCTATCTATACCTATTTATCTTCTATCTATCTATCTATCTATCTATCTCCTATCTATCTATCTATCTATCTCCTATCTATCTCCTATCTATCTATCTATCTATCTATCTATCCATCTCCTATCTATCTATATCTATTTATCTCCTATCTATCTATCTATCTATCTCCTATCTATCTATCTACTATCTATCTATCTATCTATCTATCTATCTATCTCCTATCTATCTATCTATCTATCTATTTATCTATCTCCTATCTATCTATCTCCTATCTATCTATCTATCTATCTATCTATCTATCTATCTATCTATCTATCTATCTATCTATCTCCTATCTATCTATCTATCTATCTATTTATCTATCTCCTATCTATCTATCTATCTATCTCCTATCTATCTATCTATTTATCTATCTATCTATCTATATATCTATCTTTATGCGTAAAAGTTCGGAGCAGCACCGCAATGCTGGTGGGTGCAAAGTCCAGATGCCCTCTGGCCCGAGAGCCTCAGTAATAAAGTTACTCCGGAGTGCTGCCAGTTTTTGAAACTTTATCTATCTATCTATCTATATCTATTTATCTCCTATCTATCTATCTATCTATCTATCTATCTATCTCCTATCTATCTACTATCTATCTATCTATCTCCTATCTATCTATATCTATTTATCTCCTATCTATCTATCTATCTATCTATCTATCTATCTATCTATCTATCTATCTATCTCCTATCTATCTATCTACTATCTATCTATCTATCTATCTCCTATCTATCTATCTATCTATCTATTTATCTATCTCCTATCTATCTATCTCCTATCTATCTATCTATCTATCTATCTATCTATCTATCTATCTCCTATCTATCTATCTATCTCCTATCTATCTATCTATCTATCTATCTATCTATCTATCTATCTATCTATCTATCTATCTATCTCCTATCTATCTCCTATCTATCTATCTATTTATCTATCTATCTATCTATATATCTATCTTTATGCGTAAAAGTTCGGAGCAGCACCGCAATGCTGGTGGGTGCAAAGTCCAGATGCCCTCTGGCCCGAGAGCCTCAGTAATAAAGTTTCAAAAACTGGCAGCACTCCGGAGTGCTGCCAGTTTTTGAAACTTTATCTATCTATCTATCTATATCTATTTATCTCCTATCTATCTATCTATCTATCTATCTATCTATCTATCTATCTATCTCCTATCTATCTATCTATCTATCTCCTATCTATCTATCTCCTATCTATCTATCTATCTATCTATCTATCTCCTATCTATCTATCTATCTATCTCCTATCTATCTATATCTATTTATCTCCTATCTATCTATCTATCTATCTATCTCCTATCTATCTATCTCCTATCTATCTATCTATCTATCTATCTCATTATCTATCTATCTATCTATCTATCTATCTCTCCTATCTATCTATCTATCTATCTATCTATCTATCTATCTATCTATCTCCTATCTATCTATCTATCTCCTATCTATCTATCTATCTATCTATCTATCTCCTATCTATCTATCTATCTCCTATCTATTACCTCTGTTTGTACATCTCTATGTACCTCTTTATATAACTCTCTATATCCCCCTCTATATCCCTCTCTATATACTTCTCTATACCCCTCTCTATATACCTCTCTATATCCCTCTCTATACCCCTCTCTATATCCCTCTATATAACTCTCTGTATTCCTCCCTATATACCTCTCTATATACCTCTCTATATCCCTCTCTATACCCCTCTCTATATACATCTCTATATCCCTCTCTATATCCCTCTCTATATACATCTCTATACCCCTCTCTATACCCCTCTCTATATCCCTCTCTATACCCCTCTCTATATATCTCTCTATATCCCTCTCTATATCCCTCTCTATATCCCTCTCTATATACATCTCTATACCCCTCTCTATACCCCTCTCTATACCCCTCTCTATATCCCTCTCTATACCCCTCCCTATATCCCTACCTATATATCTCTCTATACCCCTCTCTATATCCCTCTCTATACCCCTCTCTATATACATCTCTATACCCCTCTCTATACCCCTCTCTATATACCTCTCTATACCCCTCTCTATATCCCTCTCTATATACATCTCTATACCCCTCTCTATACCCCTCTCTATATCCCTCTCTATACCCCTCCCTATATCCCTACCTATATATCTCTCTATACCCCTCTCTATATCCCTCTCTATACCCCTCTCTATATCCCTCTCTATATACATCCCTATATCCCTCTCTATACCCCTCTCTATATCCCTCTCTATACCCCTCTCTATATACATCCCTATACCCCTCTCTATATCCCTCTCTATACCCCTCTCTATATAACTCTCTGTATTCCTCCCTATATACCTCTCTATATCCCTCTCTATATCCCTCTCTATATCCCTCTCTATATCCCTCTCTATACCCCTCTCTATATACATCCCTATACCCCTCTCTATATCCCTCTCTATACCCCTCTCTATATAACTCTCTGTATTCCTCCCTATATACCTCTCTATATACATCTCTATATCCCTCTCTATATACATCTCTATATCCCTCTCTATATCCCTCTCTATATCCCTCTCTATATACCTCTCTATATACCTCTCTATACACCCCTCTCTATATACCTCTCTATATCCCTCTCTATATACCTCTCTATATCTCTCTCTATACCCCTCTCTATATACCTCTCTATATACCTCTCTATATACCCCTCTCTATATACCTCTCTATATCCCTCTCTATATCCCTCTCTATATCCCTCTCTATATCCCTCTCTATATACCTCTCTATACCCCTCCCTATATCCCTACCTATATACCTCTCTATACCCCTCTCTTTATCCCTCTCTATACCCCTCTCTATACCCCTCTCTATATCCCTCTCTATATCCCTCTCTATACGCCTCTCTATATCCCCCTCTATATCCCTCTCTAGACCCCTCTCTATACCCCTCTCTATATCCCTCTCTTTACCCCTCTCTATATACATCCCTATATCCCTCTCTATACCCCTCTCTATATCCCTCTCTATACCCCTCTCTATATCCTTCTCTATACCCCTCCCTATATCCCTACCTATATACCTCTCTATACCCCTCTCTATATCCCTCTCTATATACATCCCTATATCCCTCTCTATACCCCTCTCTATACCCCTCTATATCCCTCTCTATATCCCTCACTATATACATCTCTATATCCCTCTCTATATCCCTCTCTCTATCCCTCTCTATATACCTCTCTATACCCCTCTATATACCCCTCTCTATACCCCTCTCTATATCCCTCTCTATACCTCTCTATATACCTCTCTATATCCCTCTCTCTATCCCTCACTATATAAATCTCTATACCCCTCTCTATATCCCTCTCTATACCCCTCTCTATATAACTCTCTGTATTCCTCCCTATATACATCTTTATATACATCTCTATATCCCTCTCTATACCCCTCTCTATATCCCTCTCTATGCCCCTCTCTATATCCCTCTCTATACCCCTCTCTATACCCCTCTCTATACCCCTCTCTATATCCCTCTCTATACCCCTCTCTATATCGCTCTCTATATCCCTCTCTATACCCCTCTCTATATAACTCTCTATATCCCTCTCTATACCCCTCTCTATATCCCTCTCTATACCCCTCTCTATATCCCTCTCTATACCCCTCTCTATATCGCTCTCTATATCCCTCTCTATACCCCTCTCTATATAACTCTCTATACCCCTCTCTATACCCCTCTCTATACCCCTCTCTATATCCCTCTCTATATCCCTCTCTATACCCCTCTCTATACCCCTCTCTATACCCCTCTCTATACCCCTCTCTATATCCCTCTCTATACCCCTCTCTATACCCCTCTCTATATCCCTCTCTATACCCCTCTCTATACCCCTCTCTATATCCCTCTCTATACCCCTCTCTATGCCCCTCTCTATACCCCTCTCTATACCCCTCTCTATACCCCTCTCTATAGCAGTGCACTGTGAGGATGCAGAACTCTATTGAGGCTCTTGATCGTCCATAGTCAGCAGTGGAGTCTTTGTACGACTGGTACATAGGTCTATCGCCTCCTGCGCTCAGGGTTGGGGGGATCAGTCTCCTCACCGGCCACAAGGAAATAAACTGAAGTGGGGGGACGCTCCGTGAGGTGGGATATCCCCTGTATGGTCAGATGAGGGGTCCCCCCTGCGCTTTGCCCAATCCCCCATCAGCTCTGGAACCAAGGGCTGTGATTGGCTGTTATGGGACCAGGACATTCTATTATGGTACCCAAAAGTAGGCTGTCCCTCCCACAGCCCCGCCCCACTGTCAGGGTCATATGATATAACCCCCCCCCAACTGATTGGCCCTGAGAGGAGGAGGAGCCTGTGGTACATATATAATGACTCCGCCCTCTGGCGATCCTGATGTCTGGAGGTCACAAGGTGCAGGGGGCCCGGGCGCTGTAGCAATATGTCTGATATTTAGTCGATTTTTAATAAAACAACCTAATATCAAACATATCAGACAGAACCAAGGAGACTGGACCGTCCACGGGCCGGCGCGTCTTCAGAGAGTGTCAGCTCCTGGGGACAGAAAACCATCGCCCTCATAGCCAAGGCTGGAAAGGATGGAGACCCCCAGACCGAGACACCCCACAACCTCAGAGAAAAGAGACAGACAGGAAAGAGACAGCCAAGAAGAGACAGCTCAGACCCATAATATATAGTCTATAGAGAAGAAAAGAGACAGACAGGAAAGAGACAGCCAGGAAGAGACAGCTCTGACACATAATATATAGTCTATACAGAGGAAAAGAGACAGACAGGAAAGAGACAGCCAAGAAGAGACAGCTCAGACCCATAATATATAGTCTATAGAGAGGAAAGAGACAGACAGGAAAGAGACAGCCAAGAAGAGACAGCTCGGACCCATAATATATAGTCTATAGAGAAGAAAGAGACAGACAGGAAAGAGACAGCCAAGAAGAGATAGCTCAGACACATAATATATAGTCTATAGAGAAGAAAGAGACAGACAGGAAAGAGACAGCCAGGAAGAGACAGGTCGGGCACATAATATATAGTCTATAGAGAAGAAAAGAGACAGCCAAGAAGAGACAGCTCTGACACATAATATATAGTCTATAGAGAAAAAAAGAGACAGACAGGAAAGAGACAGCCAAGAAGAGACAGCTCGGACACATAATATATAGTCTATACAGAGGAAAAGAGACAGACAGGAAAGAGACAGCCAAGAAGAGACAGCTCGGACACATAATATATAGTCTATAGAGAAGAAAGAGACAGACAGGAAAGAGACAGCCAGGAAGAGACAGGTCGGGCACATAATATATAGTCTATAGAGAAGAAAAGAGACAGCCAAGAAGAGACAGCTCTGACACATAATATATAGTCTATAGAGAAAAAAAGAGACAGACAGGAAAGAGACAGCCAAGAAGAGACAGCTCGGACACATAATATATAGTCTATACAGAGGAAAAGAGACAGACAGGAAAGAGACAGCCAAGAAGAGACAGCTCGGACACATAATATATAGTCTATAGAGAAGAAAGAGACAGACAGGAAAGAGACAGCCAAGAAGAGACAGCTCGGACACATAATATATAGTCTATACAGAGGAAAAGAGACAGACAGGAAAGAGACAGCCAAGAAGAGACAGCTCGGACACATAATATTAAGTCTATAGAGAAGAAAAGTGACAGACAGGAAAGAGACAGCCAAGAAGAGACAGCTCGGACACATAATATATAGTCTATACAGAGGAAAAGAGACAGACAGGAAAGAGACAGCTCGGACACATAAAATATAGTCTATAGAGAGGCAAGAGACAGACAGGAAAGAGTCAGCCAAGAAGAGACAGCTCGGACACATAATATATAGTCTATAGAGAGGAAAAGTGACAGACAGGAAAGAGACAGCTCGGACACATAATATATAGTCTATAGAGAGGAAAAGAGACAGACAGGAAAGAGACAGCTCGGACACGTAATATATAGTCTATAGAGAAGAAAAGAGACAGACAGGAAAGAGACATCCAAGAAGAGACAGCTCGGACACATAATATATAGTATATAGAGAATATAGTTTACAGAGAAGAAAAGAGACAGGTACAGCTAGGGGGATAATAGGATACAGCCGTATAGGGAAAAGAGACAGCGGAGCTGGAAGAGACAGTCACCCACAAGACAGGCAGGATGTGAGAAGAAGGAGAGGACAGTCAGAGTGTGAGAGAGAGTAATAGAGGGGAGATCTCAGACTGAGAGGACAAATAACTTGGCGAGAGGACGAGAGGGAGAGCGCGGCCTGGGAGAGGCAGGGGAGTTACTGGGATAAAGAGGAACTAGGAAGAGAGCAAGAGACAGTCAAGAGACAGCAGGAAATAAGTGACCCCCCAGGAGAGGAATACTGCAGATTATTACACCTCCGACCTCTCTAGAGATGCAGAACATTGCTCTGTGTGCTCTGCAGATCCCCATAGAGGTCAGTGGTGTAATAATCTGCAGGATATACCACTGTATCTGTCAGGAGGTAGAGGAGCAATATTCTGCAGAGAGCTCAGTGGTGTAATAATCTGCAGGATATACCACTGTATCTGTCAGGAGGTAGAAGGAGCAATATTCTGCAGAGAGCTCAGTGGTGTAATAATCTGCAGGATATACCACTGTATCTGTCAGGAGGTAGAGGAGCAATATTCTGCAGAGAGCTCAGTGGTGTAATAATCTGCAGGATATACCACTGTATCTGTCAGGAGGTAGAGGAGCAATATTCTGCAGAGAGCTCAGTGGTGTAATAATCTGCAGGATATACCACTGTATCTGTCAGGAGGTACAAGGAGCAATATTCTGCAGAGAGCTCAGTGGTGTAATAATCTGCAGGATATACCACTGTATCTGTCAGGAGGTAGAGTAGCAATATTCTGCAGAGAGCTCAGTGGTGTAATAATCTGCAGGATATACCACTGTATCTGTCAGGAGGTAGAGGAGCAATATTCTGCAGAGAGCTCAGTGGTGTAATAATCTGCAGGGTATACCACTGTATCTGTCAGGAGGTAGAGGAGCAATATTCTGCAGAGAGCTCAGTGGTGTAATAATCTGCAGGATATACCAATGTATCTGTCAGGAGGTAGAGGAACAATATTCTGCAGAGAGCTCAGTGGTGTAATAATCTGCAGGGTATACCACTGTATCTGTCAGGAGGTAGAGGAGCAATATTCTGCAGACAGCTCAGTGGTGTAATAATCTGCAGGATATACCAATGTATCTGTCAGGAGGTAGAGGAACAATATTCTGCAGAGAGCTCAGTGGTGTAATAATCTGCTGGATATACCACTGTATCTGTCAGGAGGTACAAGGAGCAATATTCTGCAGAGAGCTCAGTGGTGTAATAATCTGCAGGATATACCACTGTATCTGTCAGGAGGTAGAGGAGCAATATTCTGCAGAGAGCTCAGTGGTGTAATAATCTGCTGGATATACCACTGTATCTGTCAGGAGGTAGAGGAGCAATATTCTGCAGAGAGCTCAGTGGTGTAATAATCTGCAGGATATACCACTGTATCTGTCAGGAGGTAGAGGAGCAATATTCTGCAGAGAGCTCAGTGGTGTAATAATCTGCAGGACATACCACTGTATCTGTCAGGAGGTAGAGGAGCAATATTCTGCAGAGAGCTCAGTGGTGTAATAATCTGCAGGATATACCACTGTATCTGTCAGGAGGTAGAATGAGGGATGTTCATCAAATCTCAAGAGAGATGACAGGTGTAACAATCTGCAGGATATCCTGTATGTATCTGGGGGCCACTATACACTATAGTGTATCTATAGTCTCCACTACTTCCCCTCCATCCCCTGGCCTTCACCTCTGAACCTTCACCTCCTGCCCTCCATCCCCTGCCTTGCAGATCCTGCCAACACCTCCTCCACTCCACCTCCTGCCCTCTATCCCCTGCTCTCCATCCCCTGCCCGTCACCTCCTGCCCTCCATCCCCTGCCCGTCACCTCCTGCCCTCCATCCCCTGCCCGTTACCTCCTGCCCTCCACCTCCTGCCCTCCATCCCTGCACGTCACCTCCTGCCCTCCATCCCCTGCCCGTCACCTCCTGCCCTCCATCCCCTGCCCGTCACCTCCTGCCCTCCATCCCCTGCCCGTCACCTCCTGCCGTCCATCCCCTGCCAGTCACCTCCTGCCCTCCATCCTCTGCCCGTCACCTCCTGCGCTCTATCCCCTCCCCGTCACCTCCTGCCCATCACCTCCTGCTCTCCATCCCCTGCCCGTCACCTCCTGCCCTCCATCCCCTGCCCGTCACCTCCTGCCCTCCATCCCCTGCCCGTCACCTCCTGCCCTCCATCCCCTGCCCGTCACCTCCTGCCGTCCATCCCCTGCCAGTCACCTCCTGCCCTCCATCCTCTGCCCGTCACCTCCTGCGCTCTATCCCCTCCCCGTCACCTCCTGCCCATCACCTCCTGCTCTCCATCCCCTGCCCGTCACCTCCTGCCCTCCATCCCCTGCCCGTCACCTCCTGCCCTCCATCCCCTGCCCGTCACCTCCTGCCCTCCATCCCCTGCCCGTCACCTCCTGCCCTCCATCCCCTGCCCGTCACCTCCTGCCCTCCATCCCCTGCCCGTCACCTCCTGCCCTCCATCCTCTGCCCATCACCTCCTGCCCTCCATCCCCTCCCCGTCACCTCCTGCCCATCACCTCCTGCCCTCCATCCCCTGACCTTCACCTCCTGCCCTCCATCCCCTGCCCGTCACCTCCTGCACTCCATCCTCTGCCCGTCACCTCCTGCACTCTATCCCCTCCCCGTCACCTCCTGCCCATCACCTCCTGCCCTCCATCCCCTGACCTTCACCTCCTGCACTCCATCCCCTGACCTTCACCTCCTGCACTCCATCCCCTGAACCTCATGAATCACCAGCCGGCACCTTAGGAACCTCCATCCCCTGCCCGTCACCTCCTGCCCGTCACCTCCTGCCCTCCATCCCCTGCCCATCACCTCCTGCCCAACATCTCCTGCTCATCACCTCCTGCCTGTCACCTCCTGCCCACCATCCCCTGACCTTCACCTCCTGCCCTCTATCCCCTGCCCATCACCTCCTGCCCAACACCTCCTGCCCGTCACCTCCTGCCCAACATCCCCTGCCCGTCACCTCCTGCCCTCCACCTCCTGCCCATCACCTCCTGCCCTCTATCCCCTGCCCGTCACCTCCTGCCCTCTATCCCCTGCCCTCCATCCCTGCCCGTCACCTCCTGCCCTCCACCTCCTGCCCATCACCTCCTGCCCTCTATCCCCTGCCCGTCACCTCCTGCCCTCTATCCCCTGCCCTCCATCCCTGCACGTCACATCCTGCCCATCACCTCCTGCCCTCCATCCCCTGCCCGTCACCTCCTGCCCTCCATCCCCTGCCCGTCACCACCTGCCCTCTATCCCCTGCCCGTCACCTCCTGCCCTCTATCCCCTGCCCGTCACCTCCTGCCCTCTATCCCCTGCCCGTCACCTCCTGCCCTCTATCCCCTGCCCGTCACCTCCTGCCCTCCATCCCCTGCCCGTCACCTCCTGCCCTCTATCCTCTGCCCGTCACCTCCTGCCCTGCATCCCCTGCCCGTCACCTCCTGCCCTCTATCCTCTGCCCGTCGCCTCCTGCCCTCTATCCCCTGCCCGTCACCTCCTGCCCTCCATCCCCTGCCCTCTATCCTCTGCCCGTCACCTCCTGCCCTCTCTGCCAGTGGCACCTACCTGAGGCTCTCTGTGTAGTGGGTCAGGGCTGGCAGTGTTGGTGCACTGAGGACCCTGGGTTTATAAGGACCTGCCCTGCTGTGGGGTCCACAACCCCCCCCCCCCCCACCCCCCCGTGCCACTAATTACAAAGCATTGATCCTTACCTCCCATCATCCGATCAATACTGGGCAGCGTGCGGCTGGCATGGAGGGTGCGTCTGGGGCCCCGGGGCCCTGGACACAATTAATAAGCTTTATTAGCTCTAACCTTGAGAGCAGCATCCGAAAATGTGTCTGGGCCTCGCCTGCTCTGTGTCTGGGGGTGTACAGCGCTGTGTGGGCAGAACATGTGAGCCGGCATTCAGTGTGAGCTCAGGAAACACTCCGGCTCCACAGCCCTCCTCATCCCCGGGACCCGGAACCAGAACCTCACTGAGACCAGGGCCCACAACCTCACTGGACCCAGAACCTCACAGAGACCAGGACCTCACTGAGACCACAACCCAGCACCTCACAGGGACCAGGACCCAGAACCTCACAGGGACCAGGACCCAGAACCTCACTGAGCCCAGGACCCAGCACCTCACAGGGACCAGGACCCAGAACCTCACTGAGCCCAGGACCCAGCACCTCACAGGGACCAGGACCCAGAACCTCACTGAGCCCAGGACCCAGCACCTCACAGGGACCAGGACCCAGAACCTCACTGAGCCCAGGACCCAGCACCTCACAGGGACCAGGACCCAGAACCTCACTGAGCCCAGGACCCAGCACCTCACAGGGACCAGGACCCAGAACCTCACTGAGCCCAGGACCCAGCACCTCACAGGGACCAGGACCCAGAACCTCACTGAGCCCAGGACCCAGCACCTCACAGGGACCAGGACCCAGAACCTCACTGAGCCCAGGACCCAGCACCTCACAGGGACCAGGACCCAGAACCTCACTGAGCCCAGGACCCAGCACCTCACAGGGACCAGGACCCAGAACCTCACTGAGCCCAGGACCCAGCACCTCACAGGGACCAGGACCCAGAACCTCACTGAGCCCAGGACCCAGCACCTCACAGGGACCAGGACCCAGAACCTCACTGAGCCCAGGACCCAGCACCTCACAGGGACCAGGACCCAGAACCTCACTGAGCCCAGGACCCAGAACCTCACAGGGACCAGGACCCACTGGATATACAGGCAGGGGGCGGGGCTGTGACTACCTCTCACACAGGATATACAGGCAGGGGGCGGGGCTGTGACTACCTCTCACACAGGATATACAGGCAGGGGGCGGGGCTGTGACTACCTCTCACAAAGGATATACAGGCAGGGGGCGGGGCTGTGACTACCTCTCACAAAGGATATACAGGCAGGGGGCGGGGCTGTGACTACCTCTCACACAGGATATACAGGCAGGGGGCGGGTCTGTGACTACCTCTCACACAGGATATATAGGCAGGGGGCGGGGCTGTGACTACCTCTCACACAGGATATACAGGCATGGGGCGGGTCTGTGACTACCTCTCACACAGGATATACAGGCAGGGGGCGGGGCAGTGACTACCTCTCACACAGGATATATAGGCAGGGGGCGGGGCTGTGACTACCTCTCACACAGGATATACAGGCATGGGGCGGGGCTGTGACTACATCTCACAAAGGATATACAGGAAGGGGGCGGGGCTGTGACTACCTCTCACACAGGATATACAGGCAGGGGGCGGGGCTGTGACTACCTCTCACACAGGATATACAGGCAGGGGGCGGGGCTGTGACCACCTCTCACACAGGATATACAGGCAGGGGGCGGGGCTGTGACTACCTCTCACACAGGATATACAGGCAGGGGGCGGGGCTGTGACTACCTCTCACACAGGATATACAGGCAGGGGGCGGGGCGGTGACTATCTCTCACAGGATATACAGCCAGGGGGTGGGGCTGTGACTACCTCTCACACAGGATATACAGGCGGGGGGCGGGGCTGTGACTACCTCTCACACAGGATATACAGGCAGGGGGCGGGGCTGTGACTACCTCTCACACAGGATATACAGGCAGGGGGCGGGGCTGTGACTACCTCTCACACAGGAGATACAGGCAGGGGGCGGGGCTGTGACTACCTCTCACACAGGAGATACAGGCAGGGGGCGGGGCTGTGACTACCTCTCACACAGGATATACAGGCAGGGGGAGGGGCTGTGACTACCTCTCACACAGGATATACAGGCAGGGGGCGGGGCTGTGACTACCTCTCACACAGGATATACAGGCAGGGGGCGGGGCTGTGACTACCTCTCACACAGGATATACAGGCAGGGGGCGGGGCTGTGACTACCTCTCACACAGGATATACAGGAAGGGGGAGGGGCTGTGACTACCTCTCACACAGGATATACAGGAAGGGGGAGGGGCTGTGACTACCTGTCACACAGGATATACAGGCAGGGGGCGGGGCTGTGACTACCTCTCACACAGGAGATACAGGCAGGGGGCGGGGCTGTGACTACCTCTCACACAGGATATACAGGCAGGGGGTGGGGCTGTGACTACCTCTCACACAGGATATACAGGAAGGGGGAGGGGCTGTGACTACCTCTCACACAGGATATACAGGCAGGGGGCGGGGCTGTGACTACCTCTCACACAGGAGATACAGGCAGGGGGCGGGGCTGTGACTACCTCTCACACAGGATATACAGGCAGGGGGTGGGGCTGTGACTACCTCTCACACAGGATATACAGGCAGGGGGCGGGGCTGTGACCACCTCTCACACAGGATATACAGGCAGGGGGCGGGGCTGTGACTACCTGTCACACAGGATATACAGGCAGGGGGCGGGGCTGTGACTACCTGTCACACAGGATATACAGGCAGGGGGCGGGGCTGTGACTACCTGTCACACAGGATATACAGGCAGGGGGCGGGGCTGTGACTACCTCTCATACAGGATATACAGGCAGGGGGCGGGGCTGTGACTACCTCTCACACAGGAGATACAGGCAGGGGGCGGGGCTGTGACTACCTCTCACACAGGATATACAGGCAGGGGGCGGGGCTGTGACTACCTCTCACACAGGAGATACAGGCGGGGGGCGGGGCTGTGACTACCTCTCACACAGGAGATACAGGCAGGGGGCGGGGCTGTGACTACCTCTCACACAGGATATACAGGCAGGGGGCGGGGCTGTGACTACCTCTCACACAGGATATACAGGCAGGGGGCGGGGCTGTGACTACCTCTCACACAGGATATACAGGCAGGGGACGGGGCTGTGACTACCTCTCACACAGGATATACAGGCAGGGGGCGGGGCTGTGACTACCTCTCACACAGGATCTACAGGCAGGGGGCGGGGCTGTGACTACCTCTCACACAGGATATACAGGCAGGGGGCGGGGCTGTGACTACCTCTCACACAGGATATACAGGCAGGGGGCGGGGCTGTGACTACCTCTCACACAGGAAATACAGGCAGGGGGCGGGGCTGTGACTACCTCTCACACAGGATATACAGGCAGGGGGCGGGGCTGTGACTACCTCTCACACAGGAGATACAGGCAGGGGGCGGGGCTGTGACTACCTCTCACACAGGAGATACAGGCAGGGGGCGGGGCTGTGACTACCTCTCACACAGGATATACAGGCAGGGGGCGGGGCTGTGACTACCTCTCACACAGGATATACAGGCAGGGGGCGGGGCTGTGACTACCTCTCACACAGGATATACAGGCAGGGGACGGGGCTGTGACTACCTCTCACACAGGATATACAGGCAGGGGGCGGGGCTGTGACTACCTCTCACACAGGATATACAGGCAGGGGGCGGGGCTGTGACTACCTCTCACACAGGATATACAGGCAGGGGACGGGGCTGTGACTACCCCTCACACAGGATATACAGGCAGGGAGCGGGGCTGTGACTACCTCTCACACAGGATATACAGGCAGGGGGCGGGGCTGTGACTACCTCTCACACAGGATATACAGGCAGGGGGCGGGGCTGTGACTACCTCTCACAAAGGAGATACAGGCAGGGGGCGGGGCTGTGACTACCTCTCACACAGGATATACAGGCAGGGGGCGGGGCTGTGACTACCTCTCACACAGGATATACAGGCAGGGGGTGGGGCTGTGACTACCTCGCACACAGGAGATACAGGCAGGGGGCGGGGCTGTGACTACCTCTCACACAGGAGATACAGGCAGGGGGCGGGGCTGTGACTACCTCTCACACAGGATATACAGGCAGGGGGCGGGGCTGTGACCGCCTCTCACACAGGATATACAGGCAGGGGGCGGGGCTGTGACTACCTCTCACACAGGATATACAGGCAGGGGACGGGGCTGTGACTACCTCTCACACAGGATATACAGGCAGGGGGCGGGGCTGTGACTACCTCTCACACAGGATATACAGGCAGGGGGCGGGGCTGTGACTACCTCTCACACAGGATATACAGGCAGGGGACGGGGCTGTGACTACCTCTCACACAGGATCTACAGGCAGGGGGCGGGGCTGTGACTACCTCTCACACAGGAGATACAGGCAGGGGGCGGGGCTGTGACTACCTCTCACACAGGAGATACAGGCAGGGGGCGGGGCTGTGACTACCTCTCACACAGGATATACAGGCAGGGGGCGGGGCTGTGACCGCCTCTCACACAGGATATACAGGCAGGGGGCGGGGCTGTGACTACCTCTCACACAGGATATACAGGCAGGGGACGGGGCTGTGACTACCTCTCACACAGGATATACAGGCAGGGGGCGGGCTGTGACTACCTCTCACACAGGATATACAGGCAGGGGACGGGGCTGTGACTACCTCTCACACAGGATATACAGGCGGGGGGCGGGGCTGTGACTACCTCTCACACAGGAGATACAGGCAGGGGGCGGGGCTGTGACTACCTCTCACACAGGATATACAGGCAGGGGGAGGGGCTGTGACTACCTCTCACACAGGATATACAGGCAGGGGGCGGGGCTGTGACTACCTCTCACACAGGATCTACAGGCAGGGGGCGGGGCTGTGACTACCTCTCACACAGGATATACAGGCAGTGGCGGGGCTGTGACCACCTCTCACACAGGATATACAGGGAGGGGGCGGGGCTGTGACCACCTTTCACACAGGATATACAGGCAGGGGGCGGGGCTGTGACCACCTCTCACACAGGATATACAGGCAGTGGCGGGGCTGTGACCACATCTCACACAGGATATACAGGGAGGGGGCGGGGCTGTGACTACCTCTCACACAGGATATACAGGCAGGGGGCGGGGCTGTGACTACCTCTCACACAGGATATACAGGCAGGGGGCGGGGCTGTGACTACCTCTCACACAGGATATACAGGCAGGGGGCGGGGCTGTGACTACCTCTCACACAGGATATACAGGCGGGGGGCGGGGCTGTGACTACCTCTCACACAGGATATACAGGCGGGGGGCGGGGCTGTGACTACCTCTCACACAGGATATACAGGCGGGGGGCGGGGCTGTGACTACCTCTCACACAGGATATACAGGCGGGGGGCGGGGCTGTGACTACCTCTCACACAGGATATACAGGCAGGGGGCGGGGCTGTGACTACCTCTCACACAGGATATACAGGCAGGGGGCGGGCTGTGACTACCTCTCACACAGGATATACAGGCAGGGGGCGGGGCTGTGACTACCTCTCACACAGGATATACAGGCAGGGGGCGGGGCTGTGACCACCTCTCACACAGGATATACAGGCAGGGGGCGGGGCTGTGACTACCTCTCACACAGGATATACAGGCAGGGGGCGGGGCTGTGACTACCTCTCACACAGGAGATACAGGCAGGGGGCGGGGCTGTGACTACCTCTCACACAGGATATACAGGCAGGAGGCGGGGCTGTGACTACCTCTCACACAGGATATACAGGCAGGAGGCGGGGCTGTGACTACCTCTCACACAGGATATACAGGCAGGGGGCGGGGCTGTGACCACCTCTCACACAGGATATACAGGCAGGGGGCGGGGCTGTGAATACCTCTCACACAGGATATACAGGCAGGAGGCGGGGCTGTGACTACCTCTCACACAGGATATACAGGCAGGGGGCGGGGCTGTGACTACCTCTCACACAGGATATACAGGCAGGGGGCGGGGCTGTGACTACCTCTCACACAGGATGTACAGGCAGGTGGCGGGGCTGTGACTACCTCTCACACAGGATATACAGGCAGGGGGCGGGGCTGTGACTACCTCTCACACAGGATATACAGGCAGTGGTGGAGGTTGTGTGTTGCTGAGCTCCCTGTGGGGAGGAGTCATGGCCTCAGACCCAGGAGGCGGGGAGGGGAGCTGGGCTGGGTCATCTAGGAGAGCCCCTGGCTTGGAGTTGGGCCTACACCCTGCTGCTGGTGAAGATTCTGGAGAAGACAATGTGACGGCGGCTTCAGCTGTGAGTACCCCAGTCTGTGATAAAGTGATTTATAAGAAGGAGATGGAGATTTCCAGATTATGCGCTGAAATAAAAACTGAAGCAAATTGTAAAATAAAATTAATGAAGTGTGAGCGGCTGGATAACTGTATCCGGGATCTGAGTGTCATGAGAGAGAGAGACATGTGAAGGAGATGGGAGCCCCCCATAAAGTACAGAACTGGTCCCCTAACACAAGGAGGGAAACCCGGCTCCAGGGGTTAAAGAGGAAGGATGTGATCAGCCACTGCAATGACTATAACACTATAACATATGTGTATGATATTGTATCACAGGGGTCCAGGGGTAGGAGCAATGACTATAACACTGTGTATGATATTGTATCACAGGGGTCCAGGGGTAGGAGCAATGACTATAACACTGTGTATGATATTGTATCACAGGGGTCCAGGGGGAGGAGCAATGACTATAACACTGTGTATGATATTGTATCACAGGGCCGTCCAGGGGGAGGAGCAATGACTATAACACTGTGTATGATATTGTATCACAGGGCCGTCCAGGGGGAGGAGCAATGACTATAACACTGTGTATGATATTCTATGACAGGGGTCCAGGGGGAGGAGCAATGACTATAACACTGTGTATGATATTGTATCACAGGGCCGCCCAGTGAGGGTCTCAGAGACTATCAAAGGGTTAAAGGTGAAAACAAAATCAATGGCACCTGAAGATCCAGTGTGTTCTGTTCAGGCCCAGAGTGAAGGAGTGACTGTGTCTGCTCCAGAGAGTAAAGTGTTAATGACTCCTGCGGTACACGCCTGTTCACACCTGACCCCAGTGACTGTGGAGAGAGCAGAGACTGCAGTGACCTCAGTATTACCAGTGACCCCAGTAATAGAGTCTGAGACTACGTGTAATAGACCTCAAGTGGCCTCCCAGCGGTCTGTAGACCAGGAGGATGATATGGAGGTCACAGACCCAACAGAGGTCGCTAGTGCCAGTATACAGCCACTAGTAGAGGAGGAGGGCCCCGGCGTGCAAAGGCCGCCAGCGGAGGAGGGCCCCGGCGCGCAAGGGCACCAGTTCCAGCATACAGGCTCCAGCGGAGGGGGCACCAGTTCCAGCATACAGGCTCCAGCAGGGGGCACTAGTTCCAGCACACAGGCTCCAGCAGGGGGCACCAGTTCCAGCATACAGGCTCCAGCGGAGGGGGCACTAGTTCCAGCACACGGGCTCCAGCAGGGGGCACTAGTTCCAGCACACGGGCTCCAGCAGGGGGCACTAGTTCCGGCACACGGGCTCCAGCAGGGGGCACTAGTTCCGGCACACAGGCTCCAGCATACAGGCTCCAGCAGGGGGCACTAGTTCCAGCACACAGGCTCCAGCAGGGGGCACTAGTTCCGGCACACAGGCTCCAGCGGAGGGGGCACCAATCCCGGCATGGAGAATCCAGCTGGGGGAGCGGTTTCTGGTGCGCAATTGTCGTGGTCCCGGAGATCAAGTGCCCAGAGCACCATAGACTCTAATAGTGGAAGACCGCAGAGACTATTCTCAAGTGTGACAAGCCCCGCCCCCCAGAGGAGGAATGCCGTGCGGATTAAATACATCGGTCCTGAGGAGGGGATCCCAACACGACAGTTTATTGGGAAAGATCTTCTAAAAGGATTTATGAAGTTCGATGCATTAGAGGTCTATGCGCTGATCCATGTGCCAACCACGAGGATCTATGACATCAGCTTCAAGCTGCCACGAAGCCTCGACCAATTCTGGGAGATCTATAACGCCACAAGAGACAACAGTATCTGGAAGTATCTCCAGGTCATCCAGCTGTCCAAGCCTCTGACCGTGGTGGTGACCATCCTTCTCCAGTCTGAGGCGGTGGCTCTGGGTGACGTGCTGCTCTGGTGGTGCCTCTGGGGGACGTGCTGCTCTGGTGGTGGCACTGGGTGACGTGCTGCACTGGTGGTGCCTCTGGGGGACGTGCTGCTCTGGTGGTGCCTCTGGGGGACGTGCTGCTCTGGTGGTGCCTCTGGGGGACGTGCTGCTCTGGTGGTGGCACTGGGTGACGTGCTGCACTGGTGGTGCCTCTGGGGGACGTGCTGCTCTGGCTGAGGAGACAATGTCTGGTTCTGGATGAGGGGGGGATCTGGAATGGCGGATATAAGGTCAGAGTGCAGCTGATCCAGGACCGGGGAGTCACCAGACATCTGCCGCACGTCTTCTTCTTGGGCTCTGAGAGGGGGATATGTTATTATCCCGGGCAGCCAAGACTGTGCCACAGATGTGGCGGCCGGCACATGGCGTATTCCTGCCCTCATGCCAAATGTTCCCTGTGTGGAGAGCTGGGACATCGGAGAGACGCCTGTACAGGACAGGTAAGATGCAATCTCTGCTTGCTTTATGGACATACTTTTCTGGATTGTCCAGACGCTCAGCATAATAAGAGCTGTGAGCCGCCAGGTGAGGAGACTGCAAAGGAAGGAGGAGGAGGAGGAGATATACCTGCAGAAGAAGACCTCAACCAAGAGCACCATAGCTCAGGGGACCTCACTGTGGGCTCTGGTGCTGGAGTCCAGAGTTCAGGTGACCCTGGATGTCAGGGCTGCAGTGATCCAGTTACAGCTCCAGTAGAGCAGCAAGTAGAGATGGTGGATGTCCAGCCTGAGGTGTCACCAGTTACTGGAGTGACCTCTGAGGTACCTGAAGATGCCTCCAGCAGTTGTCCTAGTGCCAGGACCACCACAGAAGCGATGCAGTCTATGGATGATGATGGTTTCAAGGTGGTAAAACGTAAGCATGTGGCATCTGGACTGGAATCCGGGAAGCATCTATCTGCAGGAGCATCGCCGGATGTGGAGATCTCTCCTGGGAAATTCCACGTCTTAGGAGAAGAAGTGGGAGATACGTGTGGAGGAGCGCAGTGTGGAGGAGCGCACTGTGGAGGAGCTGGCTGAGGAGAACATTGCCGTGTCCATGTCCACCAAGAGGTGGGGAACAAAAGGACACAGTAGTGGTAGAAGGAAGAAGACCAGGAAATCTAAGTGACCTGCAGGAGTCTGAAGATCGGTGTTTATGTTGTGTGGGGACTTTAATTGTGTCTGGTGATTGGTGACGGCTCTGGTGATTGGTGACGGCTCTGGTGATGGTTCTGGTGACGGCTCTGGTGATGGTTCTGGTGACGGCTCTGGTGATGGTTCTGGCGACGGCTCTGGTGATGGTTCTGGCGACGGCTCTGGTGATTGGTGACGGCTCTGGTGATTGGTGACGGCTCTGGTGATTGGTGACGGCTCTGGTGATTGGTGATGGTTCTGGTGATGGCTCTGGTGATGGTTCTGGCGACGGCTCTGGTGATTGGTGACGGCTCTGGTGATTGGTGACGGCTCTGGTGATTGGTGACGGCTCTGGTGATTGGTGACGGCTCTGGTGATTGATTGGTGATGGTTCTGGTGACGGCTCTGGTGATTGGTGACGGCTCTGGTGATGGTTCTGGTGATGGCTCTGGTGATGGTTCTGGCGACGGCTCTGGTGATTGGCGACGGCTCTGGTGATTGGTGACGGCTCTGGTGATTGGTGACGGTTCTGGTGACGGCTCTGGTGATTGGTGACGGCTCGGGTGATTGGTGACGGCTCTGGTGATTGGTGACGGCTCTGGTGATGGTTCTGGTGATGGCTCTGGTGATGGTTCTGGCGACGGCTCTGGTGATTGGTGACGGCTCTGGCGACGGCTCTGGTGATTGGTGACGGCTCTGGTGATGGTTCTGGCGACGGCTCTGGTGATTGGTGACGGCTCTGGTGATTGGTGACGGCTCTGGTGATTGGTGACGGCTCTGGTGATTGGTGACGGCTCGGGTGATTGGTGACGGCTCGGGTGATTGGTGACGGCTGAGATATGAGACTTGATGAGACTTATCTGAGTAATATTGCCCAGCAGGCCGGTCTTATAATTGTCTTGTGTATCAGGTGTGAATATTTTGTATTTGTGTATTATAAATAAAAAGATTGACTACCTCTCACACAGGATATACAGGCAGGGGCGGGGCTGTGACTACCTCTCACACAGGATATACAGGCAGGGGGCGGGGCTGTGACTACCTCTCACACAGGATATACAGGCAGGGGGCGGGGCTGTGACTACCTCTCACACAGGATATACAGGCAGGGGGCGGGGCTGTGACTACCTCTCACACAGGATATACAGGCAGGGGGCGGGGCTGTGACTACCTCTCACACAGGATATACAGGCAGGGGGCGGGGCTGTGACTACCTCTCACACAGGATATACAGGCAGGGGGCGGGGCTGTGACTACCTCTCACACAGGATATACAGGCAGGGGGCGGGGCTGTGACTACCTTCACACAGGATATACAGGCAGGGGGCGGGGCTGTGACCACCTCTCACGCAGGATATACAGGCAGGGGGCGGGGCTGTGACCACCTCTCACGCAGGATATACAGGCAGGGGGCGGGGCTGTGACCACCTCTCACGCAGGATATACAGGCAGGGGGCGGGGCTGTGACCACCTCTCACGCAGGATATACAGGCAGGGGGCGGGGCTGTGACCACCTCTCACGCAGGATATACAGGCAGGGGGCGGGACTGTGACCACCTCTCACGCAGGATATACAGGCAGGGGGCGGGGCTGTGACCACCTCTCACGCAGGATATACAGGCAGGGGGCGGGGCTGTGACCACCTCTCACGCAGGATATACAGGCAGGGGGCGGGGCTGTGACCACCTCTCACGCAGGATATACAGGCAGGGGGCGGGGCTGTGACCACCTCTCACGCAGGATATACAGGCAGGGGGCGGGGCTGTGACCACCTCTCACGCAGGATATACAGGCAGGGGGCGGGGCTGTGACCACCTCTCACGCAGGATATACAGGCAGGGGGCGGGGCTGTGACCACCTCTCACGCAGGATATACAGGCAGGGGGCGGGGCTGTGACCACCTCTCACGCAGGATATACAGGCAGGGGGCGGGGCTGTGACCACCTCTCACGCAGGATATACAGGCAGGGGGCGGGGCTGTGACCACCTCTCACGCAGGATATACAGGCAGGGGGCGGGGCTGTGACCACCTCTCACGCAGGATATACAGGCAGGGGGCGGGGCTGTGACTACCTCTCACGCAGGATATACAGGCAGGGGGCGGGGCTGTGACTACCTCTCACGCAGGATATACAGGCAGGGGGCGGGGCTGTGACTACCTCTCACGCAGGATATACAGGCAGGGGGCGGGGCTGTGACCACCTCTCACGCAGGATATACAGGCAGGGGGCGGGGCTGTGACCACCTCTCACGCAGGATATACAGGCAGGGGGCGGGGCTGTGACCACCTCTCACGCAGGATATACAGGCAGGGGGCGGGGCTGTGACCACCTCTCACGCAGGAGATACAGGCAGGGAGCGGGGCTGTGACCACCTCTCACGCAGGATATACAGGCAGGGGGCGGGGCTGTGACCACCTCTCACACAGGAGATACAGGCAGGGGGCGGGGCTGTGACCTCTCACACAGGAGATACAGGCAGGGGGCGGGGCTGTGACCTCTCACACAGGATATACAGGCAGGGGGCGGGGCTGTGACCTCTCACACAGGATATACAGGCAGGGGGCGGGGCTGTGACCACCTCTCACACAGGATATACAGGCAGGGGGCGGGGCTGTGACCTCTCACACAGGATATACAGGCAGGGGTAGTAGTAGATGAGTAGTTCCTGTAGTATGCGCTGTGTGGCCCCTGTGATGGGAGCTGATGTGACGCGGCTATTAGCTGCTATTGATCGTCCAGGCCCGGGGAGCGTCTCTGACCTTGGAAGAGAAGTCATCCGAGAGTCTCAATCAGAAAATCTGAAAACTCCACAGATGGCGTCAGCGTAAAGGACAAGGACCCCCGGGACATGAGGGGGGGCGCTGCAACGCGGGGGCTACAGGGTGTCACACAGTACACATCAGGGTCTCCTGAGAGGCAGAGCAGGGGAGCGCTGCTGGGTATCGGGGTGCAGTCAGGGGCCCATTAGGGACCACAGTGCGGCCCAATCCTGCTATACATGGCTGATGATGTATGGATTATAGTGTATACACAGTGCTGTACAATCCTGCTATACATGGCTGATGTATGGATTATAGTGTATACACAGTGCGGCCCAATCCTGCTATACATGGCTGATGTATGGATTATAGTGTATACACAGTGCGGTACAATCCTGCTATACATGGCTGATGTATGCATTATAGTGTATACACAGTGCGGCCCAATCCTGCTATACATGGCTGATGTATGGATTATAGTGTATACACGGTGCGGTGCAATCCTGCTATACATGGCTGATGTATGGATTATAGTGTATACACGGTGCGGTCCAATCCTGCTATACATGGCTGATGTATGGATTATAGTGTATACACAGTGCGCTCCAATCCTGCTATACATGGCTGATGTATGGATTATAGTGTATACACAGTGCGGTCCAATCCTGCTATACATGGCTGATGTATGGATTATAGTGTATACACAGTGCGGCCCAATCCTGCTATACATGGCTGATGTATGGATTATAGTGTATACACAGTGCGGTACAATCCTGCTATACATGGCTGATGTATGGATTATAGTGTATACACAGTGCGGTGCAATCCTGCTATACATGGCTGATGTATGGATTATAGTGTATACACAGTGCGGTGCAATCCTGCTATACATGGCTGATGTATGGATTATAGTGTATACACAGTGCGGTACAATCCTGCTATACATGGCTGATGTATGGATTATAGTGTATACACAGTGCGGCCCAATCCTGCTATACATGGCTGATGTATGGATTATAGTGTATACACAGTGCGGCCCAATCCTGCTATACATGGCTGATGTATGGATTATAGTGTATACACAGTGCGCTCCAATCCTGCTATACATGGCTGATGTATGGATTATAGTGTATACACAGTGCTGTACAATCCTGCTATACATGGCTGATGTATGGATTATAGTGTATACACAGTGCTGTACAATCCTGCTATACATGGCTGATGTATGGATTATAGTGTATACACAGTGCGGTCCAATCCTGCTATACATGGCTGATGTATGGATTATAGTATATACACAGTGCGGTACAATCCTGCTATACATGGCTGATGTATGGATTATAGTGTATACACAGTGCGGTACAATCCTGCTATACATGGCTGATGTATGGATTATAGTGTATACACAGTGCGGCACAATCCTGCTATATATGGCTGATGTATGGATTATAGTGTATACACAGTGCGGCCCAATCCTGCTATACATGGCAGATGTATGGATTATAGTGTATACACAGTGCGGTCCAATCCTGCTATACATGGCTGATGTATGGATTATAGTGTATACACAGTGCGGCCCGATCCTGCTATACATGGCTGATGTATGGATTATAGTGTATACACAGTGCGGTCCAATCCTGCTATACATGGCTGATGTATGGATTATAGTGTATACACAGTGCGGCCCAATCCTGCTATACATGGCTAATGTATGGATTATAGTGTATACACGGTGCGGTACAATCCTGCTATACATGGCTGATGTATGGATTATAGTATATACACAGTGCAGTACAATCCTGCTATACATGGCTGATGTATGGATTATAGTGTATACACAGTGCAGTACAATCCTGCTATACATGGCTGATGTATGGATTATAGTGTATACACAGTGCGCTCCAATCCTGCTATACATGGCTGATGTATGGATTATAGTGTATACACAGTGCGCTCCAATCCTGCTATACATGGCTGATGTATGGATTATAGTGTATACACAGTGCGGTACAATCCTGCTATACATGGCTGATGTATGGATTATAGTGTATACACAGTGCGGTCCAATCCTGCTATACATGGCTGATGTATGGATTATAGTGTATACACAGTGCGGTCCAATCCTGCTATACATGGCTGATGTATGGATTATAGTGTATACACAGTGCGGTCCAATCCTGCTATACATGGCTGATGTATGGATTATAGTGTATACACAGTGCAGTCCAATCCTGCTATACATGGCTGATGTATGGATTATAGTGTATACACAGTGCGCTCCAATCCTGCTATACATGGCTGATGTATGGATTATAGTGTATACACAGTGCGGTGCAATCCTGCTATACATGGCTGATGTATGGATTATAGTGTATATACAGTGCGGCCCAATCCTGCTATACATGGCTGATGTATGGATTATAGTGTATATACAGTGCGGTACAATCCGGCTATACATGGCTGATGTATGGATTATAGTGTATACACAGTGCGGCCCAATCCTGCTATACATGGCTGATGTATGGATTATAGTGTATACACAGTGCGGCCCAATCCTGCTATACATGGCTGATGTATGGATTATAGTGTATACACAGTGCGGTACAATCCTGCTATACATGGCTGATGTATGGATTATAGTGTATACACAGTGCGGTGCAATCCTGCTATACATGGCTGATGTATGGATAATAGTGTATACACAGTGCGGCCCAATCCTGCTATACATGGCTGATGTATGGATTATAGTGTATACACAGTGCGGTGCAATCCTGCTATACATGGCTGATGTATGGATTATAGTGTATACACAGTGCGGTCCAATCCTGCTATACATGGCTGATGTATGGATTATAGTATATACACAGTGCGGCCCAATCCTGCTATACATGGCTGATGTATGGATAATAGTGTATACACAGTGCGGCCCAATCCTGCTATACATGGCTGATGTATGGATTATAGTGTATACACAGTGCGGTCCAATCCTGCTATACATGGCTGATGTATGGATTATAGTGTATACACAGTGCGGTGCAATCCTGCTATACATGGCTGATGTATGGATAATAGTGTATACACAGTGCAGTACAATCCTGCTATACATGGCTGATGTATGGATTATAGTGTATACACAGTGCACTCCAATCCTGCTATACATGGCTGATGTATGGATTATAGTGTATACACAGTGCGGTCCAATCCTGCTATACATGGCTGATGTATGGATTATAGTGCATACACAGTGCGCTCCAATCCTGCTATACATGGCTGATGTATGGATTATAGTGTATACACAGTGCGGTGCAATCCTGCTATACATGGCTGATGTATGGATAATAGTGTATACACAGTGCGGTCCAATCCTGCTATACATGGCTGATGTATGGATTATAGTGTATACACAGTGCGGTACAATCCTGCTATACATGGCTGATGTATGGATTATAGTGTATACACAGTGCGGTGCAATCCTGCTATACATGGCTGATGTATGGATTATAGTGTATACACAGTGCAGTACAATCCTGCTATACATGGCTGATGTATGGATTATAGTGTATACACAGTGCGGTGCAATCCTGCTATACATGGCTGATGTATGGATTATAGTGTATACACAGTGCGGTGCAATACTGCTATACATGGCTGATGTATGGATTATAGTGTATACACAGTGCACTCCAATCCTGCTATACATGGCTGATGTATGGATTATAGTATATACACAGTGCGGTACAATCCTGCTATACATGGCTGATGTATGGATTATAGTGTATACACAGTGCGGTACAATCCTGCTATACATGGCTGATGTATGGATTATAGTGTATACACAGTGCGGCCCAATCCTGCTATACATGGCTGATGTATGGATTATAGTATATACACAGTGCGCTCCAATCCTGCTATACATGGCTGATGTATGGATTATAGTATATACACAGTGCGCTCCAATCCTGCTATACATGGCTGATGTATGGATTATAGTGTATACACAGTGCGCTCCAATCCTGCTATACATGGCTGATGTATGGATTATAGTGTATACACAGTGCGGCACAATCCTGCTATACATGGCTGATGTATGGATTATAGTGTATACACAGTGCGGCACAATCCTGCTATACATGGCTGATGTATGGATTATAGTGTATACACAGTGCGGTCCAATCCTGCTATACATGGCTGATGTATGGATTATAGTGTATACACAGTGCGCTCCAATCCTGCTATACATGGCTGATGTATGGATTATAGTGTATACACAGTGCGGTCCAATCCTGCTATACATGGCTGATGTATGGATTATAGTGTATACACAGTGCACTCCAATCCTGCTATACATGGCTGATGTATGGATTATAGTATATACACAGTGCGGCCCAATCCTGCTATACATGGCTGATGTATGGATTATAGTGTATACACAGTGCGGTGCAATCCTGCTATACATGGCTGATGTATGGATTATAGTGTATACACAGTGCGGTCCAATCCTGCTATACATGGCTGATGTATGGATTATAGTGTATACACAGTGCGCTCCAATCCTGCTATACATGGCTGATGTATGGATTATAGTGTATACACAGTGCGGTGCAATCCTGCTATACATGGCTGATGTATGGATTATAGTGTATACACAGTGCGGTACAATCCTGCTATACATGGCTGATGTATGGATTATAGTGTATACACAGTGCGGCCCAATCCTGCTATACATGGCTGATGTATGGATTATAGTGTATACACAGTGCGGTGCAATCCTGCTATACATGGCCGATGTATGGATTATAGTGTATACACAGTGCACTCCAATCCTGCTATACATGGCTGATGTATGGATTATAGTGTATACACAGTGCGCTCCAATCCTGCTATACATGGCTGATGTATGGATTATAGTGTATACACAGTGCGGTGCAATCCTGATATACATGGCTGATGTATGGATTATAGTGTATACACAGTGCGGCCCAATCCTGCTATACATGGCTGATGTATGGATTATAGTGTATACACAGTGCGGCCCAATCCTGCTATACATGGCTGATGTATGGATTATAGTGTATACACAGTGCGGTGCAATCCTGCTATACATGGCTGAGGTATGGATTATAGTGTATACACAGTGCGGTACAATCCTGCTATACATGGCTGATGTATGGATTATAGTGTATACACAGTGCGGTACAATCCTGCTATACATGACTGATGTATGGATTATAGTGTATACACAGTGCGCTCCAATCCTGCTATACATGGCTGATGTATGGATTATAGTGTATACACAGTGCGCTCCAATCCTGCTATACATGGCTGATGTATGGATTATAGTGTATACACAGTGCGCTCCAATCCTGCTATACATGGCTGATGTATGGATTATAGTGTACACACAGTGCGCTCCAATCCTGCTATACATGGCTGATGTATGGATTATAGTGTATACACAGTGCGGTGCAATCCTGCTATACATGGCTGATGTATGGATTATAGTGTATACACAGTGCGGTGCAATCCTGCTATACATGGCTGATGTATGGATTATAGTGTATACACAGTGCGGTCCAATCCTGCTATACATGGCTGATGTATGGATTATAGTGTATACACAGTGCTGTACAATCCTGCTATACATGGCTGATGTATGGATTATAGTGTATACACAGTGCTGTACAATCCTGCTATACATGGCTGATGTATGGATTATAGTGTATACACAGTGCTGTACAATCCTGCTATACATGGCTGATGTATGGATTATAGTGTATACACAGTGCGGCCCAATCCTGCTATACATGGCTGATGTATGGATTATAGTGTATACACAGTGCGGCCCAATCCTGCTATACATGGCTGATGTATGGATTATAGTATATACACAGTGCTGTACAATCCTGCTATACATGGCTGATGTATGGATTATAGTGTATACACAGTGCGGTCCAATCCTGCTATACATGGCTGATGTATGGATTATAGTGTATACACAGTGCACTCCAATCCTGCTATACATGGCTGATGTATGGATTATAGTGTATACACAGTGCGCTCCAATCCTGCTATACATGGCTGATGTATGGATTATAGTGTATACACAGTGCAGCCCAATCCTGCTATACATGGCTGATGTATGGATTATAGTATATACACAGTGCGGCACAATCCTGCTATACATGGCTGATGTATGGATTATAGTGTATACACAGTGCGGTCCAATCCTGCTATACATGGCTGATGTATGGATTATAGTGTATACACAGTGCGGTCCAATCCTGCTATACATGGCTGATGTATGGATTATAGTGTATACACGGTGCGGCCCAATCCTGCTATACATGGCTGATGTATGGATTATAGTGTATACACGGTGCGGCCCAATCCTGCTATACATGGCTGATGTATGGATTATAGTGTATACACAGTGCGGCCCAATCCTGCTATACATGGCTGATGTATGGATTATAGTGTATACACAGTGCGGCCCAATCCTGCTATACATGGCTGATGTATGGATTATAGTGTATACACAGTGCACTCCAATCCTGCTATACATGGCTGATGTATGGATTATAGTGTATACACAGTGCGGTCCAATCCTGCTATACATGGCTGATGTATGGATTATAGTGTATACACAGTGCGGTACAATCCTGCTATACATGGCTGATGTATGGATTATAGTGTATACACAGTGCTGTACAATCCTGCTATACATGGCTGATGTATGGATTATAGTGTATACACAGTGCTGTACAATCCTGCTATACATGGCTGATGTATGGATTATAGTGTATACACAGTGCGGTCCAATCCTGCTATACATGGCTGATGTATGGATTATAGTGTATACACAGTGCGGCCCAATCCTGCTATACATGGCTGATGTATGGATTATAGTATATACACAGTGCGGCACAATCCTGCTATACATGGCTGATGTATGGATTATAGTGTATACACAGTGCGGCCCAATCCTGCTATACATGGCTGATGTATGGATTATAGTGTATACACAGTGCGGCGCAATCCTGCTATACATGGCTGATGTATGGATTATAGTGTATACACAGTGCGGCCCAATCCTGCTATACATGGCTGATGTATGGATTATAGTGTATACACAGTGCGGTCCAATCCTGCTATACATGGCTGATGTATGGATTATAGTGTATACACAGTGCGCTCCAATCCTGCTATACATGGCTGATGTATGGATTATAGTGTATACACAGTGCGCTCCAATCCTGCTATACATGGCTGATGTATGGATTATAGTGTATACACAGTGCGCTCCAATCCTGCTATACATGGCTGATGTATGGATTATAGTGTATACACAGTGCGCTCCAATCCTGCTATACATGGCTGATGTATGGATTATAGTGTATACAGCTCTGCCCCAGTGACCTCTCACATTGCCCCCCTGAATAAATTCTAAAATATACAGAGCCCCCCTTTAATTAAAGAGTACAGGGTCTTCCAAATTATAATATTGTGTCTCTGTATTCTGTATACTGCGGCCCTGTATTATCTATATACTGTGCCCCTGTATTATCTATATACTGTGCCCCTGTATTATCTATACACTGTGCCCCTGTATTATCTATATACTGTGCCCCTGTATTATCTATACACTGTGCCCCTGTATTATCTATACACTGTGCCCCCCTGTATTATCTATATACCGTGCTCCCTGTATTATCTATACGCTGTGCCCCTGTATTATCTATATACCGTGCCCCCCTGTATTATCTATACGCTGTGCCCCCCTGTATTATCTATACGCTGTGCCCCCCTGTATTATCTATACGCTGTGCCCCTGTATTATCTATATGCTGTGCCCCTGTATTATCTATACGCTGTGCCCCTGTATTATCTATATACTGTGCCCCTGTATTATCTATATACTGTGCCCCTGTATTATCTATACACTGTGCCCCCTCTATTATCTATACACTGTGCCCCCCTGTATTATCTATATACCGTGCTCCCTGTATTATCTATACGCTGTGCCCCTGTATTATCTATACGCTGTGCCCCTGTATTATCTATACGCTGTGCCCCCCTGTATTATCTATACGCTGTGCCCCCCTGTATTATCTATACGCTGTGCCCCCCTGTATTATCTATACGCTGTGCCCCCCTGTATTATCTATACGCTGTGCCCCCCTGTATTATCTATACGCTGTGCCCCCCTGTATTATCTATACGCTGTGCCCCCCTGTATTATCTATACGCTGTGCCCCCCTGTATTATCTATACGCTGTGCCCCCCTGTATTATCTATACGCTGTGCCCCCCTGTATTATCTATACGCTGTGCCCCCCTGTATTATCTATACGCTGTGCCCCCCTGTATTATCTATACGCTGTGCCCCCCTGTATTATCTATACGCTGTGCCCCCCTGTATTATCTATACGCTGTGCCCCCCTGTATTATCTATACACTGTGCCCCCCTGTATTATCTATACACTGTGCCCCCCTGTATTATCTATACACTGTGCCCCCCTGTATTATCTATACACTGTGCCCCCCTGTATTATCTATACACTGTGCCCCCCTGTATTATCTATACACTGTGCCCCCCTGTATTATCTCATGTACAGCCGTGTGTGCGCTCATTTCCCCTGTATATAATCCTCTAGCCGCTGTAACATAGGCCTCTACCTCACGTACAGCCGTGTGTGCGCTCATTACCCCTGTATATAATCCTCTAGCCGCTGTAACATAGGCCTCTACCTCACGTACAGCCGTGTGTGCGCTCATTACCCCTGTATATAATCCTCTAGCCGCTGTAACATAGGCCTCTACCTCACGTACAGCCGTGTGTGCGCTCATTACCCCTGTATATAATCCTCTAGCCGCTGTAACATAGGCCTCTACCTCACGTACAGCCGTGTGTGCGCTCATTACCCCTGTATATAATCCTCTAGCCGCTGTAACATAGGCCTCTACCTCACGTACAGCCGTGTGTGCGCTCATTACCCCTGTATATAATCCTCTAGCCGCTGTAACATAGGCCTCTACCTCACGTACAGCCGTGTGTGCGCTCATTACCCCTGTATATAATCCTCTAGCCGCTGTAACATAGGCCTCTACCTCACGTACAGCCTTGTGTGCGCTCATTACCCCTGTATATAATCCTCTAGCCGCTGTAACATGGGCCTCTATCTCACGTACAGCCGTGTGTGCGCTCATTACCCCTGTATATAATCCTCTAGCCGCTGTAACATGGGCCTCTACCTCACGTACAGCCGTGTGTGCGCTCATTACCCCTGTATATAATCCTCTAGCCGCTGTAACATAGGCCTCTACCTCACGTACAGCCGTGTGTGCGCTCATTACCCCTGTATATAATCCTCTAGCCGCTGTAACATAGGCCTCTATCTCACGTACAGCCGTGTGTGCGCTCATTACCCCTGTATATAATCCTCTAGCCGCTGTAACATAGGCCTCTACCTCACGTACAGCCGTGTGTGCGCTCATTACCCCTGTATATAATCCTCTAGCCGCTGTAACATAGGCCTCTACCTCACGTACAGCCGTGTGTGCGCTCATTACCCCTGTATATAATCCTCTAGCCGCTGTAACATGGGCCTCTACCTCACGTACAGCCGTGTGTGCGCTCATTACCCCTGTATATAATCCTCTAGCCGCTGTAACATGGGCCTCTACCTCACGTACAGCCGTGTGTGCGCTCATTACCCCTGTATATAATCCTCTAGCCGCTGTAACATGGGCCTCTACCTCACGTACAGCCGTGTGTGCGCTCATTACCCCTGTATATAATCCTCTAGCCGCTGTAACATGGGCCTCTACCTCACGTACAGCCGTGTGTGCGCTCATTACCCCTGTATATAATCCTCTAGCCGCTGTAACATGGGCCTCTACCTCACGTACAGCCGTGTGTGCGCTCATTACCCCTGTATATAATCCTCTAGCCGCTGTAACATGGGCCTCTACCTCACGTACAGCCGTGTGTGCGCTCATTACCCCTGTATATAATCCTCTAGCCGCTGTAACATGGGCCTCTACCTCACGTACAGCCGTGTGTGCGCTCATTACCCCTGTGATGTGATTATTATAGACACGCAGGATGTATCCGGAGGCCGTACGTGGTTGGCGCAGGAGGCATGAAGGACAAGGATCACCGTGACCTCGCCCTGAGGACGCAGATTTGCTCCAGTCACAGCTGGTGTCACATGTCACCGCTGTACACTGTAAGCTACTGCTATCTGTTATCAGCCACTTCGGGCTAGGGTTAGGGCTGACGTCTGTGGGAGGATATGTAGCAGCTGCGTTATTCAGGATATAATTATCATATGTATACAGAGTTATGGAAGCGGGATATAGACGTTCAGGAACCTGGGAAAGCTGGGTAGTCCCCAGGTAGTAGCATCAGCACTAGTAATACAAAGGTATAATATGACAGTATTATTACCAGAGCAGCATCTCCAGCACTGGAAGGGTTACTCTGTGTATGAACAATGAACAAAGCAGCGGGTGAGGTGCTGGAATGAGGGGTGTGCCTCCTGTGGGTGCGGCCGCAGCGCCCTGAACAAGTATTTACAGCCGCAGGAGCACCCAGACATGAGCCGGACCCCCCCTCACACTGACAGCCCCGCACCACGGCCTAGAGCAGTGATGGCAAACCTTTTAGAGACCGAGTGCCCAAACTACAACAAAGACCCGCTTATTTATCGCAAAGTGCCAACACAGAAATTTAATTTGTGATATATACTCCTTTCTCTGTCACAGTTTTCATTGATACCAGCCCCTGAGGCACCAATAAAGCAGAAAATAGTCCCAGGTACAGCTGTCACTTTAAAATATCTCTGCACAGCAAGTCCTGGGCTGTCTGGGACTGCAAGAAGATACCTGGAATCATCTCTGGTGATAGCCTGAGTGCCCACAGAAAGGGCTCTGAGTGCCACCTCTGGCACCAGTGCCATAGGTTAGCCATCACTGTCCTAGAGCATCTATACAGCACACCAGGCCTCACATCTACCCTGTAACCTATAGCAACCAATCACAGCACAGCTTACATCTGCCCACAGCTCTACCACATATGAAAGCTGCACTGTGATTGGGGGGAGGAGACTGTACAGGGGATACAATCTATTACTCTCTGTTATCAGCCATTACACCCCGGGGAGAGGAGACTGTACAGGGGGGATACAATCTATTACTCTCTGTTATCAGCCATTACATCCCGGGGAGAGGAGACTGTACAGGGGGGATACAATCTATTACTCTCTGTTATCAGCCATTACACCCTGGGGAGAGGAGACTGTACAGGGGGGATACAATCTATTACTCTCTGTTATCAGCCATTACACCCCGGGGAGAGGAGACTGTACAGGGGGGGATACAATCTATTACTCTCTGTTATCAGCCATTACATCCCGGGGAGAGGAGACTGTACAGGGAGGGATACAATCTATTACTCTCTGTTATCAGCCATTACACCCCGGGGAGAGGAGACTGTACAGGGGGGGATACAATCTATTACTCTCTGTTATCAGCCATTACATCCCGGGGAGAAGAGACTGTACAGGGGGGATACAATCTATTACTCTCTGTTATCAGCCATTACACCCGGGGAGAGGAGACTGTACAGGGGGGATACAATCTATTACTCTCTGTTATCAGCCATTACATCCCGGGGAGAGGAGACTGTACAGGGGGGATACAATCTATTACTCTCTGTTATCAGCCATTACATCCCGGGGAGAGGAGACTGTACAGGGGGGATACAATCTATTACTCTCTGTTATCAGCCATTACACCCCGGGGAGAGGAGACTGTACAGGGGGGATACAATCTATTACTCTCTGTTATCAGCCATTACATCCCGGGGAGAGGAGACTGTACAGGGGGGGGATACAATCTATTACTCTCTGTTATCAGCCATTACACCCCGGGGAGAGGAGACTGTACAGGGGGATACAATCTATTACTCTCTGTTATCAGCCATTACACCCGGGGAGAGGAGACTGTACAGGGGGGGGATACAATCTATTACTCTCTGTTATCAGCCATTACATCCCGGGGAGAGGAGACTGTACAGGGGGGGATACAATCTATTACTCTCTGTTATCAGCCATTACATTCCGGGGAGAGGAGACTGTACAGGGGGGGGATACAATCTATTACTCTCTGTTATCAGCCATTACATCTCGGGGAGAGGAGACTGTACAGGGGGGGATACAATCTTTTACTCTCTGTTATCAGCCACTTTATCATGGATAGAGGTTGCACACTGGTCCCTTGTGACCCTACAAGACAATCGTGCTGCATGTGAGAGGGTCCACTTTGTGGATGTCACTCATCATTTCCGGGCTGGTGATGTCCGCACATCCTCTTCAGGCCACAGAAATGTCGCTCAGTGAGGCCCTAAACAGGATGAGTGACTGAGCTCCACAAAAATCCTGGGATTTACATGTCAAACCCTTTTTAGCCCTTATTTACAAGGAGCCTGGTGATTACAGCAAATTATCTGGCCAGATCCTGCCTGATAACAGAGACTAATAGATTGTATCCCCACTGTACAGTCTCCTCTCCCCGGGATGTAATGGCTGATAACAGAGAGTAATAGATTGTATCCCCCTGTACAGTCTCCTCTCCCCGGGGTGTAATGGTTGATAACAGAGAGTAATAGATTGTATCCCCCCCCTGTACAGTCTCCTCTCCCCGGGGTGTAATGGCTGATAACAGAGAGTAATAGATTGTATCCCCCCCTGTACAGTCTCCTCTCCCCGGGGTGTAATGGCTGATAACAGAGAGTAATAGATTGTATCCCCCCTGTACAGTCTCCTCTCCCCGGGATGTAAGGGCTGATAATAGAGAGTAATAGATTGTACCCCCCTGTACAGTCTCCTCTCCCCGGGGTGTAATGGCTGATAACAGAGAGTAATAGATTGTATCCCCCCTGTACAGTCTCCTCTCCCCGGGGTGTAATGGCTGATAACAGAGAGTAATAGATTGTATCCCCTCCTGTACAGTCTCCTCTCCCCGGGGTGTAATGGCTGATAACAGAGAGTAATAGATTGTATCCCCCCTGTACAGTCTCCTCTCCCCGGGGTGTAATGGCTGATAACAGAGAGTAATAGATTGTATCCCCCTGTACAGTCTCTTCTCCCCGGGGTGTAATGGCTGATAACAGAGAGTAATAGATTGTATCCCCCCTGTACAGTCTCCTCTCCCCGGGGTGTAATGGCTGATAACAGAGAGTAATAGATTGTATCCCCCTGTACAGTCTCCTCTCCCCGGGGTGTAATGGCTGATAATAGAGAGTAATAGATTGTATCCCCCTGTACAGTCTCCTCTCCCCGGGGTGTAATGGCTGATAACAGAGAGTAATAGATTGTATCCCCCTGTACATTCTCCTCTCCCCGGGATGTAGTGGCTGATAACAGAGAGTAGTAGATGCAGTAATGTACAGTATAATGATAGGTAACCTTTAGCATAATAAGCAGATAATACACTGGAGGTGACTGCCCCCTTCTGGTCACTCAGGGATCTGCATTCTGGAGACACTGGCTCTTTGTTCTGGAGAAATAAAGGAGACATTTATCTCATCTAAATCAGGATCTGTCCCCCGTGGGGTTAACTCCATCCACACAGAATCGGAAGTGACCCCCGACCAGTCCATGTCCTGCCATACACAGGACCCAGAGCAGCGCCAGGTACATACAGCAGGTATTATCACTGACTAGGGAGGTTTATTGGCACCGCAGGATAAATAACACCACCGAGAGGAGCGGAGGGAGGAGGGAGGAGGGAGGAGAGCTCACAGCCGCTGGAGGTGGAACGTCTTCCCCACCAGATTCAGCTCCTCCTTATACTGGCGGGTTTCATCCTCAAGGAGACGTCGCAACGCAGCTCTGCGGACCTACGGAGGAGAGACGTGTACATGTGTAGTTATATCCCTGTACATAGGGGGCAGTATTATAGTAGTTATATTCTTGTACATAGGGGGCAGTGTTATAGTAGTTATATTCTTGTATATAGGGGGCAGTGTTATAGTAGTTATATTCTTGTACATAGGGGGCAGTATTATAGTAGTTATATTCTTGTACATAGGTGGCAGTATTATAGTAGTTATATTCTTGTACATAGGGGGCAGTATTATAGTAGTTATATTCTTGTACATAGGGGGCATTATTATAGTAGTTATATTCTTGTACATAGGGGGCAGTATTATAGTAGTTATATTCTTGTACATAGGGGGCAGTATTATAGTAGTTATATTCCTGTACATAGGGGGTAGTATTATAGTAGTTATATTCCTGTACATAGGGGGCAGTATTATAGTAGTTATATTCCTGTACATAGAGGGCAGTATTATAGTAGTTATATTCCTGTACATAGGGGGCAGTATTATAGTAGTTATATTCTTGTACATAGGGGGCAGTATTATAGTAGTTATATTCTTGTACATAGGGGGCAGTATTATAGTAGTTATATTCTTGTACATAGGGGGCAGTATTATAGCAGTTATATTCCTGTACATAGGGGGCAGTATTATAGTAGTTATATTCCTGTACATAGGGGGCAGTATTATAGTAGTTATATTCCTGTACATAGGGGGCAGTATTATAGTAGTTATATTCTTGTACATAGGGGGCAGTATTATAGTAGTTATATTCTTGTACATAGGGGGCAGTATTATAGTAGTTATATTCTTGTACATAGGGGGCAGTATTATAGTAGTTATATTCTTGTACATAGGGAGCAGTATTATAGTAGTTATATTCTTGTACATAGAGGGCAGTATTATAGTAGTTATATTCCTGTACATAGGGGGCAGTATTATAGTAGTTATATCCCTGTACATAGGGGGCAGTATTATAGTAGTTATATTCCTGTACATAGGGAGCAGTATTATAGTAGTTATATTCCTGTACATAGGGGGCAGTATTATAGTAGTTCTATTCTTGTACATAGGGGGCAGTATTATAGTAGTTATATTCTTGTACATAGGGGGCAGTATTATAGTAGTTATATTCTTGTACATAGGGGGCAGTATTATAGTAGTTATATTCCTGTACATAGGGAGCAGTATTATAGTAGTTATATCCTGTACATAGGAGGCAGTATTATAGTAGTTATATTCCTGTACATAGGGGGCAGTATTATAGTAGTTATATTCCTGTACATAGGGGACAGTATTATAGTAGTTATATTCTTGTACATAGGGGGCAGTATTATAGTAGTTATATTCTTGTACATAGGGGGCAGTATTATAGTAGTTATATTCTTGTACATAGGGGGCAGTATTATAGTAGTTATATTCCTGTACATAGGGGGCATTATTATAGTAGTTATATTCCTGTACATAGGGGGCAGTATTATAGTAGTTATATTCTTGTACATAGGGGGCAGTATTATAGTAGTTATATTCCTGTACATAGGGGGCAGTATTATAGTAGTTATATTCCTGTACATAGGGGGCAGTATTATAGTAGTTATATTCTTGTACATAGGGGGCAGTATTATAGTAGTTATATTCCTGTACATAGGGGCAGTATTATAGTAGTTATATTCCTGTACATAGGGGGCAGTATTATAGTAGTTATATTCCTGTACATAGGGGGCAGTATTATAGTAGTTATATTCTTGTACATAGGGGGCAGTATTATAGTAGTTATATTCCTGTACATAGGGGCAGTATTATAGTAGTTATATTCTTGTACATAGGAGGCAGTATTATAGTAGTTATATTCCTGTATATAGGGGGCGGTATTATAGTAGTTATATTCTTGTACATAGGAGGCAGTATTATAGTAGTTATATTCCTGTACATAGGAGGCAGTATTATAGTAGTTATATTCTTGTACATAGGGGGCAGTATTATAGTAGTTATATTCCTGTACATAGGGGGCAGTATTATAGTAGTTCTATTCTTGTACATAGGGGGCAGTATTATAGTAGTTATATTCTTGTACATAGGGGGCAGTATTATAGTAGTTATATTCTTGTACATAGGGGGCAGTATTATAGTAGTTATATTCCTGTACATAGGGAGCAGTATTATAGTAGTTATATCCTGTACATAGGAGGCAGTATTATAGTAGTTATATTCCTGTACATAGGGAGCAGTATTATAGTAGTTATATCCTGTACATAGGGGGCAGTATTATAGTAGTTATATTCTTGTACATAGAGGGCAGTATTATACTAGTTATATTCCTGTACATAGGGGGCAGTATTATAGTAGTTATATTCCTGTACATAGGGGGCAGTATTATAGTAGTTATATTCTTGTACATAGGGGACAGTATTATAGTAGTTATATTCTTGTACATAGGGGACAGTATTATAGTAGTTATATTCCTGTACATAGGAGGCAGTATTATAGTAGTTATATTCCTGTACATAGGGGGCAGTATTATACTAGTTATATTCCTGTACATAGGGGGCAGTATTATAGTAGTTATATCCCTGTACATAGGGGGCAGTATTATAGTAGTTATATTCCTGTACATAGGGAGCAGTATTATAGTAGTTATATTCCTGTACATAGGGGGCAGTATTATAGTAGTTATATTCTTGTACATAGAGGGCAGTATTATACTAGTTATATTCCTGTACATAGGGGGCAGTATTATAGTAGTTATATTCCTGTACATAGGGGGCAGTATTATAGTAGTTATATTCTTGTACATAGGGGACAGTATTATAGTAGTTATATTCCTGTACATAGGAGGCAGTATTATAGTAGTTATATTCCTGTACATAGGGGGCAGTATTATACTAGTTATATTCCTGTACATAGGGGGCAGTATTATAGTAGTTATATCCCTGTACATAGGGGGCAGTATTATAGTAGTTATATTCCTGTACATAGGGGGCAGTATTATAGTAGTTATATTCCTGTACATAGGGGGCAGTATTATAGTAGTTATATTCTTGTACATAGGGGACAGTATTATAGTAGTTATATTCCTGTACATAGGGGGCAGTATTATATAGGGGGCAGTATTATAGTAGTTATATTCCTGTACATAGGGGACAGTATTATAGTAGTTATATTCTTGTACATAGGGGGCAGTATAATAGTAGTTATATTGCTGTACATAGGGGGCAGTATTATAGTAGTTATATTCTTGTACATAGGGGGCAGTATTATAGTAGTTATATCCCTGTACATAGGGGGCAGTATTATAGTAGTTATATTCCTGTACATAGGAGGCAGTATTATAGTAGTTATATTCCTGTACATAGGGGGCAGTATTATAGTAGTTATATTCTTGTACATAGGGGGCAGTATTATAGTAGTTATATTCCTGTACATAGGGGGCAGTATTATAGTAGTTATATTCCTGTACATAGGGGGCAGTATTATAGTAGTTATATTCTTGTACATAGGGGGCAGTATTATAGTAGTTATATACCTGTACATAGGAGGCAGTATTATAGTAGTTATATTCTTGTACATAGGGGGCAGTATTATAGTAGTTATATTCCTGTACATAGGGGCAGTATTATAGTAGTTATATTCCTGTACATAGGAGGCAGTATTATAGTAGTTATATTCTTGTACATAGGGGGCAGTATTATAGTAGTTATATTCCTGTACATAGGAGGCAGTATTATAGTAGTTATATTCTTGTACATAGGGGGCAGTATTATAGTAGTTATATTCCTGTACATAGGAGGCAGTATTATAGTAGTTATATTCTTGTACATAGGGGGCAGTATTATAGTAGTTATATTCTTGTACATAGGGGGCAGTATTATAGTAGTTATATTCCTGTACATAGGAGGCAGTATTATAGTAGTTATATTCCTGTACATAGGGGGCAGTATTATACTAGTTATATTCCTGTACATAGGGGGCAGTATTATAGTAGTTATATCCCTGTACATAGGGGGCAGTATTATAGTAGTTATATTCCTGTACATAGGGGGCAGTATTATAGTAGTTATATTCCTGTACATAGGGGGCAGTATTATAGTAGTTATATTCTTGTACATAGGGGACAGTATTATAGTAGTTATATTCCTGTACATAGGGGGCAGTATTATATAGGGGGCAGTATTATAGTAGTTATATCCCTGTACATAGGGGGCAGTATTATAGTAGTTATATTCCTGTACATAGGGGGCAGTATTATAGTAGTTATATTCCTGTACATAGGGGGCAGTATTATAGTAGTTATATTCTTGTACATAGGGGACAGTATTATAGTAGTTATATTCCTGTACATAGGGGGCAGTATTATATAGGGGGCAGTATTATAGTAGTTATATTCCTGTACATAGGGGGCAGTATTATAGTAGTTATATTCCTGTACATAGGAGGCAGTATTATAGTAGTTATATTCCTGTACATAGGGGGCAGTATTATAGTAGTTATATTCCTGTAAATAGGGGGCAGTATTATAGTAGTTATATTCCTGTACATAGGGGGCAGTATTATAGTAGTTATATTCTTGTACATAGGGGACAGTATTATAGTAGTTATATTCCTGTACATAGGGGGCAGTATTATATAGGGGGCAGTATTATAGTAGTTATATTCCTGTACATAGGGGGCAGTATTATAGTAGTTATATTCTTGTACATAGGAGGCAGTATTATAGTAGTTATATTCCTGTACATAGGGGGCAGTATTATAGTAGTTATATTCTTGTACATAGGGGGCAGTATTATAGTAGTTATATTCTTGTACATAGGGGGCAGTATTCCTGTACATAGGGGGCAGTATTATAGTAGTTATATTCCTGTACATAGGGGGCAGTATTATAGTAGTTATATTCTTGTACATAGAGGGCAGTATTATAGTAGTTATATTCCTGTACATAGGGGGCAGTATTATAGTAGTTGTATTCCTGTACATAGGGGGCAGTATTATAGTAGTTATATTCCTGTACATAGGGGGCAGTATTATAGTAGTTATATTCTTGTACATAGGGGGCAGTATTATAGTAGTTATATTCCTGTACATAGGGGGCAGTATTATAGTAGTTATTTCTTGTACATAGGGGGCAGTATTATAGTAGTTATATTCTTGTACATAGGGGGCAGTTTTATAGTAGTTATATTCCTGTACATAGGGGGCAGTATTATAGTAGTTATATTCTTGTACGTAGGGGGCAGTATTATAGTAGTTATATTCCTGTACGTAGGGGGCAGTATTATAGTAATTATATTCTTGTACATAGGAGGCAGTATTATAGTAGTTATTTCTTGTACATAGGGGGCAGTATTATAGTAGTTATATTCTTGTACATAAGGGGCAGTATTATAGTAGTTATATTCTTGTACATAAGGGGCAGTATTATAGTAGTTATATTCCTGTACATAGGGGGCAGTATTATAGTAGTTATTTCTTGTACATAGGGGGCAGTATTATAGTAGTTATATTCTTGTACATAGGGGGCAGTATTATAGTAGTTATATTCTTGTACATAGGGGGCAGTATTATAGTAGTTATATTCCTGTACATAGGGGGTAGTATTATAGTAGTTATATTCTTGTACATAGGGGGCAGTATTATAGTAGTTATATTCCTGTACATAGGAGGCAGTATTATAGTAGTTATATTCCTGTACATAGGGGGCAGTATTATAGTAGTTATATTCCTGTACATAGGGGGCAGTATTATAGTAGTTATATTCTTGTACATAGGGGGGAGTATTATAGTAGTTATATTCTTGTACATAGGGGGCAGTATTATAGTAGTTATATTCCTGTACATAGGGGGCAGTATTATAGTAGTTATATTCTTGTACATAGGGGGCAGTATTATAGTAGTTATATTCCTGTACATAGGGAGCAGTATTATAGTAGTTATATTCCTGTACATAGGGAGCAGTATTATAGTAGTTATATTCCTGTACATAGGGGGCAGTATTATAGTAGTTATATTCCTGTACATAGGGGGCAGTATTATAGTAGTTATATTCTTGTACATAGGGGGCAGTATTATAGTAGTTATATTCCTGTACATAGGGGGCAGTATTATAGTAGTTATATTCCTGTACATAGGGGGCAGTATTATAGTAGTTATATTCCTGTACATAGGGAGCAGTATTATAGTAGTTATATTCCTGTACATAGGGGGCAGTATTATAGTAGTTATATTCCTGTACATAGGGGGCAGTATTATAGTAGTTATATTCCTGTACATAGGGGGCAGTATTATAGTAGTTATATTCTTGTACATAGGGGGCAGTATTATAGTAGTTATATTCCTGTACATAGGGGGCAGTATTATAGTAGTTATATTCCTGTACATAGGGGGCAGTATTATAGTAGTTATATTCTTGTACATAGGGGGCAGTATTATAGTAGTTATATCCCTGTACATAGGGGGCAGTATTATAGTAGTTATATTCCTGTACATAGGAGCAGTATTATAGTAGTTATATTCTTGTACATAGGGGGCAGTATTATAGTAGTTATTTCTTGTACATAGGGGGCAGTATTACAGTTGTAGTGGTGATCACCCCAGTATGATTGGCTATATGTCCTCACCAGTATCAGTTCTCTGTTGGCCATGTGTAGCTCTTGCATCCTCAGGTTGTGGAGACGTCTCTGTGTGTGGAAGGCACTCGCTCCTCCGTGATCTTCTTTCCATTCATTTAGAAACTGGAGACTGCGCTCCCTGCAGGTCAGAGAAAGGATCACAACGTGAAAATTGTAAAAATACATCACACCAGCAGGGGGCAGTGTGTCCTCCTATCACTCCTAGGGGTAGGCTGTATACCCTGTCCCCACATCATGTCACCAGCAGGGGGCAGTGTCCTCCTATCACTGCTAGGGGTGTGCTGTATACCCTGTCCCCACATCAAGTCACCAGCAGGGGGCAGTGTCCTCCTATCACTGCTAGGGGTGAGCTGTATACCCTGTCCCCACATCATGTCACCAGCAGGGGGCAGTGTCCTCCTATCACTCCTAGGGGTGAGCTGTATACCCTGTCCCCACATCATGTCACCAGCAGGGGGCAGTGTCCTCCTATCACTCCTAGGGGTGAGCTGTATACCCTGTCCCCACATCATGTCACCAGCAGGGGCAGTGTCCTCCTATCACTCCTAGGGGTAGGCTGTATACCCTGTCCCCACATCCTCACACCAGCAGGGGGCAGTGTCCTCCTATCACTCCTAGGGGTAGGCTGTATACCCTGTCCCCACATCATGTCACCAGCAGGGGGCAGTGTCCTCCTATCACTCCTAGGGGTAGGCTGTATACCCTGTCCCCACACCATCACACCAGCATGGGGCAGTGTCCTCCTATCACTCCTAGGGGTGACTGTCCTATACCATGGCCCCACATCATCACACCAGCAGGGGGCAGTGTCCTCCTATCACTCCTAGGGGTGAGCTGTATACCCTGTCCCCACATCATGTCACCAGCAGGGGGCAGTGTCCTCCTATCACTCCTAGGGGTAGGCTGTATACCCTGTCCCCACATCCTCACACCAGCAGGGGGCAGTGTCCTCCTATCACTCCTAGGGGTAGGCTGTATACCCTGTCCCCACATCCTCACACCAGCAGGGGGCAGTGTCCTCCTATCACTCCTAGGGGTGACTGTACACCTCTTACCGCTCTTGCTGTGCCTGTGCGATGCTGCTGAGGTCGTCTTTCTAGAACAGAGTAAACGGGTGACATGTTACTCCTCTGCTATGATCAGTCACTGGTCTCATGTGCAGGGTCCGGCTAGTTACCTGTGTGAGGCTTCTGGTCACCGGCATCCTGAGCCTCGGGAGATCAGACAGCAGCACAGAGTGTTTCAGCAGTCAGTATCACACACCCTGCAGAGTAATCACATCCTCTGCACTCAGGACTGTTACCATGGAAACCGTCAACAAACACCCAACACGTGATGTCACTTCCTGAGGGGTTTTTTTTTTTATTGACAAAAAAACTAGAAACAAAAAGAACAAATCCTATAAAGTACAGGAGCCGCCGCTGCTCAAGCAGAGTTCAGCTCAGATCCATGAGATACAGTCCAAAATCTGCCCCCCCTCCAGTCTCTTGCTGAGGTGTCATACAGTTACACTCGGCGTCCATGGTCCTGGAGACGCTGACAGCTCCAGTGTAGGGATGACGTCCGCCATGTTCCTAGCTCCAGTGTAGGGATGACGTCCTCCATGTTCCCGGTGTCATACAGTTACACTCGGCGTCCATGGTCCTGGAGACGCTGACAGCTCCAGTGTAGGGATGACGTCCGCCATGTTCCTAGCTCCAGTGTAGGGATGACGTCCGCCATGTTCCTAGCTCCAGTGTAGGGATGACGTCCTCCATGTTCCCGGTGTCATACAGTTACACTCGGCGTCCATAGTCCTGTAGACCAGCGCTGGAGACAGTATCAGCCCTGCCAGTGTCATGTGACTTGTCCCCTAGCTCCAGTGTAGGGATGACGCCCGCCATGTTCCCGGTGTCATACAGTTTTCCATTGAGTTCATAGTCCTGTAGACCAGCACTGGAGACAGTATCACTCCTGCCAGTGTCATGTGACTTGTCCCCTTGCTCCAGTGTAGGGATGACGTCCGCCATGTTCCTAGCTCCAGTGTAGGGATGACGTCCGCCATGTTCCTAGCTCCAGTGTAGGGATGACGTCCTCCATGTTCCCGGTGTCATACAGTTTTCCATTGAGTCCATAGTCCTGTAGACCAGCACTGGAGACAGTATCACTCCTGCCAGTGTCATGTGACTTGTCCCCTAGCTCCAGTGTAGGGATGACGCCCGCCATGTTCCCGGTGTCATACAGTTTTCCATTGAGTCCATAGTCCTGTAGACCAGCACTGGAGACAGTATCACTCCTGCCAGTGTCATGTGACTTGTCCCCTTGCTCCAGTGTAGGGATGACGTCCGCCATGTCCCTGGGGTCCCTAATGCCATAGTCTCCCCCATTTCTAGGGCGCTCCCCAGTCCCCCCAGCAGGCGGCGCCCTCACAAGGTGCTCTCCAGGGTGTTGTAGTTGTCCTTGAAGCTCTTCAGCTCCAGGAAGTGTTTGGGCCTCTTGCTCTTTTGGTTGGAGGGCAGGTAGGTGACCTGGATGGTGGGGGTCCCGGAGGTCTCTGGGGAGCTGGTCAGGTCCTTGGCAGCAGACTGCCGGTGCCTTCCTGCCTCCCGGTTCTGGATGCTGGAGGAAGAAGAAGGAGGAATGAGGGAACGGAACGGAACGCACAGCCGCCATCACCATGACAACACACATCACATGATCACTTACAACGCCGATAACTCCGCCAGCGCCTCCAGGAACTTCTCGTGCTCTGGTCTCCCGTATACCTGGAAAACATGGAGGATGTCACACACACAGGGAAGACAATCAGGACCTGGGACTTACTCCACAGTCCTGCTCTCCCTGGCAGAGCTGAGATAAATGCAACAATCCTTCCCAGCACCTAATTCCTCTCATCTGTACTATTACCACTACTGAGCATGTACATAAAGTGCAGCCACATTATTCTCAGCGTGCGGTGCAGGGAGGAGGAGAGGAGAAGCTGCAGCGTGCGGTGCAGGGAGTTGGAGAGGAGAAGCTGCAGCGTGCGGTGCAGGGAAGAGGAGAGGAGAAGCTGCAGCGTGCGGTGCAGGGAGGAGGAGAGGAGAAGCTGCAGCGTGCGGTGCAGGGAGGAGGAGAGGAGAAGCTGCAGCGTGCGGTGCAGGGAGGAGGAGAGGAGAAGCTGCAGCGTGCGGTGCAGGGAGGAGGAGAGGAGAAGCTGCAGCGTGCGGTGCAGGGAGGAGGAGAGGAGAAGCTGCAGCGTGCGGTGCAGGGAGGAGAGGAGAAGCTGCAGCGTGCGGTGCAGGGAGGAGGAGAGGAGAAGCTGCAGTGTGCGGTGCAGGGAGGAGGAGAGGAGAAGCTGCAGCGTGCGGTGCAGGGAGGAGGAGAGGAGAAGCTGCAGCGTGCGGTGCAGGGAGGAGGAGAGGAGAAGCTGCAGCGTGCGGTGCAGGGAGGAGGAGAGGAGAAGCTGCAGCGTGCGGTGCAGGGAGGAGGAGAGGAGAAGCTGCAGCGTGCGGTGCAGGGAGGAGGAGAGGAGAAGCTGCAGCGTGCGGTGCAGGGAGGAGGAGAGGAGAAGCTGCAGCGTGCGGTGCAGGGAGGAGGAGAGGAGAAGCTGCAGCGTGCGGTGCAGGGAGGAGGAGAGGAGAAGCTGCAGCGTGCGGTGCAGGGAGGAGAGGAGAAGCTGCAGTGTGCGGTGCAGGGAGGAGGAGAGGAGAAGCTGCAGCGTGCGGTGCAGGGAGGAGAGGAGAAGCTGCAGCGTGCGGTGCAGGGAGGAGGAGAGGAGAAGCTGCAGCGTGCGGTGCAGGGAGGAGAGGAGAAGCTGCAGCGTGCGGTGCAGGGAGGAGGAGAGGAGAAGCTGCAGTGTGCGGTGCAGGGAGGAGGAGAGGAGAAGCTGCAGCGTGCGGTGCAGGGAGGAGGAGAGGAGAAGCTGCAGCGTGCGGTGCAGGGAGGAGGAGAGGAGAAGCTGCAGCGTGCGGTGCAGGGAGGAGGAGAGGAGAAGCTGCAGCGTGCGGTGCAGGGAGGAGGAGAGGAGAAGCTGCAGCGTGCGGTGCAGGGAGGAGGAGAGGAGAAGCTGCAGCGTGCGGTGCAGGGAGGAGGAGAGGAGAAGCTGCAGCGTGCGGTGCAGGGAGGAGGAGAGGAGAAGCTGCAGCGTGCGGTGCAGGGAGGAGAGGAGAAGCTGCAGTGTGCGGTGCAGGGAGGAGGAGAGGAGAAGCTGCAGCGTGCGGTGCAGGGAGGAGAGGAGAAGCTGCAGCGTGCGGTGCAGGGAGGAGGAGAGGAGAAGCTGCAGCGTGCGGTGCAGGGAGGAGAGGAGAAGCTGCAGCGTGCGGTGCAGGGAGGAGGAGAGGAGAAGCTGCAGCGTGCGGTGCAGGGAGGAGGAGAGGAGAAGCTACAGTGTGCGGCACAGGGAGGAGGAGAGGAGAAGCTGCACTGTGATGCATATAATCTCTGGGGAGGTATTTTGTGCTGTACTGTGGAGTGCTGGTTAGTGGTGCAGCCCCTCATAGTGGGGCAGTGTGACAATGCAGCCCACAGACCAATACCTTTTGCTCACCCCCGGCCTAAATCCTTAGATCAGGTCTAGAACAAACATTTACAAGGAAATGTCATAATTTATTATGTGTTTGTGGAGTTGGAGTCAGTCCCTGGTTGTCCGTAGTAGCAGGACTGTGATAGATGAATTTATATTCCAGGATTGTAGCTTCCCTGGACTGCACTGATGTGCTCTGTAACCAGTGCTATGTGTTGTCCCTGGAGAGATGTGTAATCAGATGTTTCTGTATGTTATTAGTAGCAGCAGGACTATGAAACATTGATTTATTTTCCAAAACTGTAGCTTCTCCACATGCACTAGGGAAGTTTTTTCACTCTGCTGCGGGATGGGGCTGCCAGCATCGCAGAGCTCAGGAATGGCAGCAGCAGGTGTGAGGCAACTGCACGCACTGTGACACTGCGGAGACTCCTGGAGCAAGGCCTGGTGTCCAGGAGGTCAGCACAGAAGCCGCTTCTCTCCAGAAACCATCAGGGACAGATGGATATTCTGCAGGAGGTGCAGGGAGTGGACGCTGAGGACTGGGGGACAGACGGATATTCTGCAGGAGGTGCAGGGAGTGGACGCTGAGGACTGGGGGACAGACGGATATTCTGCAGGAGGTGCAGGGAGTGGACGCTGAGGACTGGGGGACAGACTGATATTCTGCAGGAGGTGCAGGGAGCGGACGCTGAGGACTGGGGGACAGACGGATATTCTGCAGGAGGTGCAGGGAGTGGACGCTGAGGACTGGGGGACAGACGGATATTGTGCAGGAGGTGCAGGGAGTGGACGCTGAGGACTGGGGGACAGACGGATATTGTGCAGGAGGTGCAGGGAGTGGACGCTGAGGACTGGGGGACAGACTGATATTCTGCAGGAGGTGCAGGGAGTGGACGCTCAGGACTGGGGGACAGACTGATATTCTGCAGGAGGTGCAGGGAGCGGACGCTGAGGACTGGGGGACAGACGGATATTCTGCAGGAGGTGCAGGGAGTGGACGCTCAGGACTGGGGGACAGACTGATATTCTGCAGGAGGTGCAGGGAGCGGACGCTGAGGACTGGGGGACAGACGGATATTCTGCAGGAGGTGCAGGGAGTGGACGCTGAGGACTGGGGGACAGACGGATATTCTGCAGGAGGTGCAGGGAGTGGACGCTGAGGACTGGGGGACAGACGGATATTCTGCAGGAGGTGCAGGGAGTGGACGCTGAGGACTGGGGGACAGACTGATATTCTGCAGGAGGTGCAGGGAGCGGACGCTGAGGACTGGGGGACAGACGGATATTCTGCAGGAGGTGCAGGGAGTGGACGCTGAGGACTGGGGGACAGACGGATATTGTGCAGGAGGTGCAGGGAGTGGACGCTGAGGACTGGGGGACAGACGGATATTGTGCAGGAGGTGCAGGGAGTGGACGCTGAGGACTGGGGGACAGACGGATATTGTGCAGGAGGTGCAGGGAGTGGACGCTGAGGACTGGGGGACAGACGGATATTCTGCAGGAGGTGCAGGGAGTGGACGCTGAGGACTGGGGGACAGACGGATATTCTGCAGGAGGTGCAGGGAGTGGACGCTGAGGACTGGGGGACAGACGGATATTCTGCAGGAGGTGCAGGGAGTGGACGCTGAGGACTGGGGGACAGACGGATATTCTGCAGGAGGTGCAGGGAGTGGACGCTGAGGACTGGGGGACAGACGGATATTCTGCAGGAGGTGCAGGGAGTGGACGCTGAGGACTGGGGGACAGACGGATATTGTGCAGGAGGTGCAGGGAGTGGACGCTGAGGACTGGGGGACAGACGGATATTCTGCAGGAGGTGCAGGGAGTGGACGCTGAGGACTGGGGGACAGACGGATATTCTGCAGGAGGTGCAGGGAGTGGACGCTGAGGACTGGGGGAAAGTCATTGTCTCTGTTGAATCCCCTTTCCGATTGTTGGGAGGAGACAAGGTGAGCGATGCCCCCAGTCCTGTCTCCTGCACCTGTAAAGCTCCTGCAGCCATTCATGTGGGGGGGGGGCGGCTTCTCAGCCAAGGGGATCGCCTGAAAACACCTCCATGGATAAAGAATGGAGCAGAATGTCCTCCAGGAGCCGCTTCTCCCGACCCTCCAGGAGCCGCTTCTCCCGACCCTCCAGGAGCCGCTTCTCCCGACCCTCCAGGAGCCGCTTCTCCCGACCCTCCCGGAGCAGATGGTGATGAGCAGAGCCTCCTCCAGCATGATGGAGCCCCGGCCATAAAGGGGAGAACTAAATGGTGCAGGGAACAGAACACAGAGATTCTGGGTCCATGGCCCGGGAACAGAACACAGAGATTCTGGGTCCATGGCCCGGGAACAGAACACAGAGATTCTGGGTCCATGGCTCCGGGAACAGAACACAGAGATTCTGGGTCCATGGCCCAGGAACAGAACACAGAGATTCTGGGTCCATGGTCCGGGAACAGAACACAGAGATTCTGGGTCCATGGCTCGGGAACAGAACACAGAGATTCTGGGTCCATGGCCCGGGAACAGAACACAGAGATTCTGGGTCCATGGTCCGGGAACAGAACACAGAGATTCTGGGTCCATGGCTCGGGAACAGAACACAGAGATTCTGGGTCCATGGCCCGGGAACAGAACACAGAGATTCTGGGTCCATGGCCCGGGAACAGAACACAGAGATTCTGGGTCCATGGCCCGGGAACAGAACACAGAGATTCTGGGTCCATGGCCCGGGAACAGAACACAGAGATTCTGGGTCCATGGCTCCGGGAACAGAACACAGAGATTCTGGGTCCATGGCCCGGAAACAGAACACAGAGATTCTGGGTCCATGGCCCGGGAACAGAACACAGAGATTCTGGGTCCATGGCTCCGGGGACAGAACACAGAGATTCTGGGTCCATGGCTCCGGGAACAGAACACAGAGATTCTGGGTCCATGGCTCCGGGAACAGAACACAGAGATTCTGGGTCCATGGCTCCGGGAACAGAACACAGAGATTCTGGGTCCATGGCTCCGGGAACAGAACACAGAGATTCTGGGTCCATGGCCCGGAAACTCCCCGGATCTTATCCCATTGAGAACTTGTGGTCAATCATCAGGAGACGGGGGACAAACAAAACCAACACATTGTGACAGAATGCAGCAGTGATTGTGCAGGAATCTGGTGCAGGAGGTGAGTGAGAGCAGCCAGGGAGAACTGCAGAGGTCCTGGAGAAGAAGGAGAGGTCCTGCAGATACTGACTGGCTGCAGTAACTCCTCCCACCTGACAATAAAAGCTTCTGCTCCCCATAATATGATTGCACTTGTATCTCTGTATGTGATAAACATCTGACAGACCAGAGACACATCATGTGACAGGAGGAGATTGTGTCATTCTCACAACTTATGGCCATGACTGTACACATCTCTCCAGGGACAATACATAACACTGGCTGCAGAGAGCACAGAGCACAGCAGTGTGAGGTCTGATTACACATCTCTCCAGGGACAATACATAACACTGGCTGCAGAGAGCACAGAGCACAGCAGTGTGAGGTCTGATTACACATCTCTCCAGGTACAATACATAACACTGGCTGCAGAGAGCACAGAGCACAGCAGTGTGATGTCTGATTACACATCTCTCCAGGGACAATACATAACACTGGCTGCAGAGCACAGAGCACAGCAGTGTGAGGTCTGATTACACATCTCTCCAGGGACAGTACATAACACTGGCTGCAGAGAGCACAGAGCACAGCAGTGTGAGGTCTGATTACACATCTCTCCAGGGACAGTACATAACACTGGCTGCAGAGAGCACAGAGCACAGCAGTGTGAGGTATGATTACACATCTCTCCAGGGACAATACATAACACTGGCTGCAGAGAGCACAGAGCACAGCAGTGTGAGGTCTGATTACACATCTCTCCAGGGACAGTACATAACACTGGCTGCAGAGAGCACAGCAGTGTGAGGTCTGATTACACATCTCTCCAGGGACAATACATAACACTGGCTGCAGAGAGCACAGAGCACAGCAGTGTGAGGTCTGATTACACATCTCTCCAGGGACAATACATAACACTGGCTGCAGAGAGCACAGAGCACAGCAGTGTGAGGTCTGATTACACATCCCTCCAGGGACAGTACATAACACTGGCTGCAGAGAGCACAGAGCACAGCAGTGTGAGGTCTGATTACACATCTCTCCAGGGACAGTACATAACACTGGCTGCAGAGAGCACAGAGCACAGCAGTGTGAGGTCTGATTACACATCTCTCCAGGGACAGTACATAACACTGGCTGCAGAGAGCACAGAGCACAGCAGTGTGAGGTCTGATTACACATCTCTCCAGGGACAGTACATAACACTGGCTGCAGAGAGCACAGAGCACAGCAGTGTGAGGTCTGATTACACATCTCTCCAGGGACAGTACATAACACTGGCTGCAGAGAGCACAGAGCACAGCAGTGTGAGGTCTGATTACACATCTCTCCAGGGACAATACATAACACTGGCTGCAGAGTGCACAGAGCACAGCAGTGTGAGGTCTGATTACACATCTCTCCAGGGACAGTACATAACACTGGCTGCAGAGAGCACAGAGCACAGCAGTGTGAGGTCTGATTACACATCTCTCCAGGGACAGTACATAACACTGGCTGCAGAGAGCACAGAGCACAGCAGTGTGAGGTCTGATTACACATCTCTCCAGGGACAATACATAACACTGGCTGCAGAGAGCACAGAGCACAGCAGTGTGAGGTCTGATTACACATCTCTCCAGGGACAGTACATAACACTGGCTGCAGAGACCAGAGAGCACAGCAGTGTGAGGTCTGATTACACATCTCTCCAGGACAATAGATAACACTGGCTGCAGAGAGCACAGAGCACAGCAGTGTGAGGCCTGATTACCCATCTCTCCAGGGACAATACATAACACTGGCTGCAGGGAGCACAGCAGTGTGAGGTATGATTACACATCTCTCCAGGGACAGTACATAACACTGGCTGCAGAGACCAGAGAGCACAGCAGTGTGAGGTCTTATTACACATCTCTCCAGGGACAATACATAACACTGGCTGCAGAGAGCACAGAGCACAGCAGTGTGAGGTCTGATTACACATCTCTCCAGGGACAATACATAACACTGGCTGCAGAGAGCACAGAGCACAGCAGTGTGAGGATGTGAAGGTCTGATTACACATCTATCCAGGGATAATAAAGACTGGCTGCAGAGAGCACAGAGCACAGCAGTGTGATGTCTGATTACACATCCCTCCAGGGACAGTACATAACACTGGCTGCAGAGAGCACAGAGCACAGCAGTGTGAGGTCTGATTACACATCTCTCCAGGGACAGTACATAACACTGGCTGCAGAGAGCACAGAGCACAGCAGTGTGAGGTCTGATTACACATCCCTCCAGGGACAGTACATAACACTGGCTGCAGAGAGCACAGAGCACAGCAGTGTGATGTCTGATTACACATCTCTCCAGGGACAATACATAACACTGGCTGCAGAGCACAGAGCACAGCAGTGTGAGGTCTGATTACACATCTCTCCAGGTACAATACATAACACTGGCTGCAGAGAGCACAGAGTACAGCAGTGTGAGGTCTGATTACACATCTCTCCAGGGACAATACATAACACTGGCTGCAGGGAGCACAGCAGTGTGAGGTCTGATTACACTTCTCTCCAGGGACAATACATAACACTGGCTGCAGAGAGCACAGAGCACAGCAGTGTGAGGTCTGATTACACATCTCTCCAGGGACAATACATAGCACTGGCTGCAGAGAGCATAGAGCACAGCAGTGTGAGGTATGATTACACATCTCTCCAGGGACAGTACCAAACACTGGCTGCAGAGAGCACAGAGCACAGCAGTGTGAGGTCTGATTACACATCTCTCCAGGGACAATACATAACACTGGCTGCAGAGAGCACAGCAGTGTGAGGTCTGATTACACATCTCTCCAGGGACAATACATAACACTGGCTGCAGGGAGCACAGAGCACAGCAGTGTGAGGTATGATTACACATCTCTCCAGGGACAATACATAACACTGGCTGCAGAGAGCACAGCAGTGTGATGTCTGATTACACATCTCTCCAGGGACAATACATAACACTGGCTGCAGAGAGCACAGAGCACAGCAGTGTGAGGTATGATTACACATCTCTCCAGGGACAGTACATAACACTGGCTGCAGAGAGCACAGAGCACAGCAGTGTGAGGTCTGATTACACATCTCTCCAGGGACAATACATAACACTGGCTGCACAGAGCACAGCAGTGTGAGGACAATACCCAACAGTGGTTGCAGTCTGTAGGGTCACACTCCTTTTAAAGGGGTATACCACAATAAGCGTAATGCATATTTAAATGGGTCAATAAAATATAAGCTAATGTGTAATTAGTAAATGTAAATAGGACAATGTTGTGGACTATGATGGAGAATGAAAATGTTACTGGCCCTTTGTTCCTGTGGAGGAGACACAGGACAGAAGATGCCGCTGGTCACATGTCTTGCACTGCCCGGGCAGGTCATGTGATCAGCACTGTGTTTGGCCCTTGGTTGGCTTCAGTGCATCCAGTATGGCGGCTGTTATGGTGAGACGTCACCTCAGTGATAATGTGCAGTGGTGGCAATTACACATCATTACTATGTTAACAGAGCAAAAGAGGGAGGAGCTGTTACTGAGAACTGAGGGATCATGGGAGTTGTAGTTTCCTGTGGTGGATAACTCCACCTTCTTTAGAGAGGTCATAAAAACTTGTGAATCATAAAAGCAAACTATCCGTTCTGTGATGAATAACTTTTGTTGTTTTCATTGATGGGTTTTATTCCCCGACCACCCCTTTAAGGAATCTGTGACATTGGACCTCCCCATTATCCTTAGCCTATTGCTATAGGGGATGGGTGAGGAGGCGGCCTTACCCCGGTGCCGTGCCGCGCAGCGTCGTAGCCCTCCATCAGGGCGTCCAGCAGGGTCTTCCTCACCCCCCTGTAGGGGGAGCTGGCGTTGGTCATCTCCAGGAGGTAGGCCTGGAAGTTCTTTCCCACCGACGATTTGGGGAATTTGCTGTTCTCCTGGAAGGGGATGTCTGCAACACAAAAACATGATGGGTGAGGGGCGCCACATGTGCCAGGATACTCGCCATGCCTGGCCGGACCTGCAGCCCACCCACTACGACCAGCGAGACCCCCACACAGGGGACACCTTTATCATCCCCGCCTTCCCAGAGCACTGGCACAGCAGTGTGAGGACTCCATGGACAGAGCTGTAGATTCCACTAGTGGTACACAGTGGACAGAGGCAGCAGCTGTTTAACCTCTTAGATGCCCGGGTCAATGGCAACCACCACATCTGAGTGGTTGAGTCCCCTTGATGTGATTGTGTGGTGCCTACTGGGGACCTAGCAAAGGCCAGAAACATTTTCCCCAGAATCCTGGATAATCCCACCGAGTTGGGGGTCATAACCTCTCAGATGTGGCGGCTGCTATTGACCGATCTCCGCTGCTATGTCCTCTGTGCACCAGGGAGGGCGCCGTCATGTATGGTCACATCTGCCACACGTGGAGGTGGGAATGGGCAACTAATACACAGAAAGCAGTTACAGTACCCCCTACACTGCGCACAATGTTATCATGTCCTCACACTGCTGTGCTCTCTGCACGGAGTGCCCTCTGCTTGGAGTAAAAGCTGGAGCAGTCCTCTAGTTGGATTCTGCAACTTTTACTAACAGCAGAAAGGAGGGAATGTGGGGCAGTTCAAAAAGACAAGACAGCACAGAGCACAGCAGTGTGAGGACATGCTCCCGCCTCACCTGGAGAAGCCACAACCCTGTAATAGATCATGAAAGATAAAGCTAAAAAAACGAGACCAGGCGTGTGGCGGCCATGGATCTCCCCTTTAATAATTCTATGGAACGGCACATTGTAACAACCCCTCAGCTGTGCAGCCCCTCAGTTACCGGAGTCTTTCACGGCGTCCAGCGTCTTCATGCGGTACAGGTAGTTGTAGCGACCTGCAAGACACAGACACAGGGGGTTATAAGAGGGGGTGGGCACAGGGGGCAGATAAGGCGGCTGAGACCCCGCCCCCTGACCCAGGGGGTTATAAGAGGGGGTGGGCACAGGGGGCAGATAAGGCGGCTGAGACCCCGCCCCCTGACCCAGGGGGTTATAAGAGGGGGTGGGCACGGGGGGGGGCAGAACATGGCAGCTGAGACCCCGTCCCCTGACCCAGGGGGTTATAAGAGGGGGTGGACACAGGGGGCAGATATGGCAGCTGAGACCCCACCCCCTGACCCAGGGGGTTATAAGAGGGGTGGGCACAGGGAGCAGAACAAGGCGGCTGAGACCCCGCCCCCTGACCCAGGGGGTTATAAGAGGGGGTGGACACGGGGGGCAGAACATGTCGGCTGAGACCCCGCCCCCTGACCCAGGGGGTTATAAGAGGGGGTGGACACAGGGGGCAGATATGGCAGCTGAGACCCCGCCCCCTGACCCAGGGGGTTATAAGAGGGGGTGGACACAGGGGGCAGAACATGGCGGCTGAGACCCCGCCCCTTGACCCAGGGGGTTATAAGAGGGGTGGGCACAGGGAGCAGAACATGGCGGCTGAGACCCCGCCCCCTGACCCAGGGGGTTAAAAGAGGGGGTGGACACAGGGGGCAGATATGGCAGCTGAGACCCCGCCCCCTGACCCAGGTGGTTATAAGAGGGGGTGGGCACGGGGGGGCAGAACATGGCAGCTGAGACCCCGCCCCCTGACCCAGGGGGTTATAAGAGGGGTGGGCACAGGGAGCAGAACATGGCGGCTGAGACCCCGCCCCCTGACCCAGGGGGTTATAAGAGGGGGTGGGCACGGGGGGCAGAACATGGCAGCTGAGACCCCGCCCCCTGACCCAGGGGGTTATAAGAGGGGTGGGCACGGGGGGCAGGACATGGCGGCTGAGACCCCGCCCCCTGACCTTCAGCGTCCAGCTGCAGCAGCCGCTCGTCCCCCTCCGCCAGCAGCCGCGGCTCGAAGCGAATGTCCTGCACCTTGGAGAGGCGGTTGTCAATCTCCTCCCGCAAATCCTACAAGAAAATGACACATGAACGCCCCTGCTGTTTCAGGCTCTGCGCTCCCATGCTCAGAGGGTGGGGGGTACCTTGGGCGCGTTGTGTCCTACAGGAACGTGGGGGCCCCGGCGAGACTTCATGGCGAAACGCATGATCTGTCTCTTCACGAAGATGAAGAGGAGGACGAACACCTGCAGAAGACAGAGGGTTAAATACAGCGAGCAGCCCCTGCTTATTCATCGTCACAGAAGTGGTCTTCCAACATATACTGTATCCCCCCCCCCCCGCTGGTTCAGCCTCTGTGCCTCCTGCACCCCCCCCTCCCCTGCTGGTTCAGTGTCTGTGCCTCCTGTGCGACCCCCCTCCCCCTGCTGGTTCATTGCCTATGCCTCCTGCCCCCCCCCCCCACTCCCTGCAGGTTCAGTGCCTATGCCTCCTGCCCCCCCCCCCCCACTCCCTGCTGGTTCAGTGCCTGTGCCTCCTGCCTTCCCCCCTGCTGGTTCAGTGTCTGTGCCTCCTGCCTCCCCCTCCTGCTGGTTCAGTGTCTGTGCCTCCTGCCCCCACCCCTGCTGGTTCAGTGTCTGTGGCTCCTGCGCTCCCCCTGGCTGGTTCAATGTCTGTGCCTCCTGCGCCCCCCCCCCCTTTCTCCGCTGGTTCAGTGTCTGTGCCTCCTGTGCCCCCCACCCGCTGGTTCAGTGTCTGTGCCTCCTGCGCCCCCCCCCCTGCTGGTTCAGTGTCTATGCCTCTTGCGCCACCCCGCTGGTTCAGTGTCTATGCCTCCTGCGCCACCCCGCTGGTTCAGTGTCTATGCCTCCTGTGCCACCCCGCTGGTTCAGTGTCTGTGTCTCCTGAACCCCCCCGCTGGTTCAGTGTCTGTGTCTCCTGCACCCCCCGCTGGTTCAGGGTCTGTGCTTCCTGCGCTCCCCCTGGCTGGTTCAATGTCTGTGCCTCCTGCGCCCCCCCCCCCCCTCTCCGCTGGTTCAGTGTCTGTGCCTCCTGTGCCCCCCACCCGCTGGTTCAGTGTCTGTGCCTCCTGCGCCCCCCCCCCCCTGCTGGTTCAGTGTCTATGCCTCCTGCGCCACCCCGCTGGTTCAGTGTCTATGTCTCCTGCACCCCCGCTGGATCAGTGTCTGTGTCTCCAGCACCCCCCCCATGTTCAGTGTCTGTGTCTCCTGCACCCCCTGCTGGTTCAGTGTCTGTGTCTCCTGCACCCCCCGCTGCTTCAGTGTCTGTGTCTCCTGCACCCCCCCCCCCCCCCATGTTCAGTGTCTGTGCCTCCTGCACCCCCCGCTGGTTCAGTGTTTGTGTCTCTTACACCCCCCGCTGGTTCAGTGTCTGTGTCTCCTGCACCCCCCGCTGGTTCAGTGTCTGTGTCTCTTACACCCCCCGCTTGTACAGTGTCTATGTCTCCTGCACTTCTGCTTGTTTAGTGTCTGTGTCTCCTGCACCCCCCGCTGGTTCAGTGTCTGTGTCTCCTGCACCCCCCGCTGGTTCAGTGTCTGTGTCTCCTGCACCCCCCGCTGGTTCAGTGTCTGTGTCTCCTGCACCCCCCGCTGGTTCAGTGTCTATGTCTCCTGCACTTCTGCTGGTTCAGTGTCTGTGTCTCCTGCACCCCCCGCTGGTTCAGTGTCTGTGTCTCCTGCACCCCCCGCTGGTTCAGTGTCTGTGTCTCCTGCACCCCCCGCTGGTTCAGTGTCTGTGTCTCCTGCACCCCCCGCTGGTTCAGTGTCTGTGTCTCCTGCACCCCCCGCTGGTTCAGTGTCTGTGTCTCCTGCACCCCCCGCTGGTTCAGTGTCTGTGTCTCCTGCACCCCCTGCTGGTTCAGTGTCTGTGTCTCCTGCACCCCCCGCTGGTTCAGTGTCTGTGTCTCCTGCACCCCCCGCTGGTTCAGTGTCTGTGTCTCCTGCACCCCCCGCTGGTTCAGTGTGTGTGCCTCCTGCACCCCCCGCTGGTCCAGTGTCTGTGTCTCCTGCACCCCCTGCTGGTTCAGTGTCTGTGTCCTCACCAGGCTGCCATAGGCCATGACGAGCACCACATTAACCCCGGAGAGCCAGTTGCTCTTGCTGTGCACGGACTTCCCCATCTTTGCTCCCGTTTTCCGTGTTTTTCCGCTATGTCACGTGACGCCATCCAACGCTTTCCCCGTAAACTACGCCCCTTGTGCTCTCCGCCCAATCACCTTCAGAGAGGAGACGCACAACGCAACGCCTGTTAGAACGCACAGTGCGCCGTGACGTCAGGCGAGTGGAGAAGCGGTTACGTGCGAGGGGGCGGAGCGGAAGGGGAGGTCACGTGGTGTCAGAGCGGAGGAGCCGCAGGTGAGGACGGAGCGTCGCCGGCCGCACGGTGTGAGGGGAGGAGGCGGGAGGACGGGTCGGGAGCGCGGGAAGGGGCGGCGGCAGGTAACGGGGTGTGAGGAGGACTCCGGGGGCGGCGGGGAGCACGGCTGGGGGAAGAGCGGAGCCCCCGCGCGTACTCCCGCCCCGCGGCCTGCTAGGCCGGGGAAGCCTCGGGCTCGCGTACTGGCGGTTACCGCCCAGGTCTCTCTGTGTGCGGGGCGCGTGTGACGGGTGTGCGCCCCCTGTGTGTGAGCCGCGCCACAATGCTGGGACTTGTAGTTCACCGCCACATCTACTGCTAATAACGCAAGAGGGAGATTCATCAGCTCATAACCCTAATACTAGAGTAACAGATCGCTCCCAGATACCTGCCAGGACCTCCAGCCCCTAATACTACAGATCCAGATACTATCACCACCTGCCAGGACCTCCAGCCCCTAATACTACAGATCCAGATACTATCACTACCTGCCAGGACCTCCAGCCCCTAATACTACAGATCCAGATACTATCACCACCTGCCAGGACCTCCAGCCCCTAATACTACAGATCCAGATACTATCACCACCTGCCAGGACCTCCAGCCCCTAATACTACAGATCCAGATAATATCACCACCTTCCAGGACCTCCAGCCCCTAATACTATAGATCCAGATATTATCACTCACCTGCCAGGACCTCCAGCCCCTAACACTACAGATCCAGATACTATCACTCACCTGCCAGGACCTCCAGCCCCTAATACTATAGATCCAGATAATATCACCACCTTCCAGGACCTCCAGCCCCTAACACTACAGATCCAGATATTATCACTCACCTGCCAGGACCTCCAGCCCCTAACACTACAGATCCAGATACTATCACTCACCTGCCAGGACCTCCAGCCCCTAATACTATAGATCCAGATACTATCACCACCTGCCTGGACCTCCAGCCCCTAACACTACAGATCCAGATACTATCACCACCTGCCAGGACCTCCAGCCCCTAACACTACAGATCCAGATACTATCACCACCTGCCAGGACCTCCAGCCCCTAACACTACAGATCCAGATACTATCACCCACCTGCCAGGACCTCCAGCCCCTAACACTACAGATCCAGATAATATCACCACCTTCCAGGACATCCAGCCCCTAATACTACAGATCCAGATACTATCACCACCTGCCAGGACCTCCAGCCCCTAACACTACAGATCCAGATACTATCACTCACCTGCCAGGACCTCCAGCCCCTAATACTACAGATCCAGATACTATCACCACCTGCCAGGACCTCCAGCCCCTAACACTACAGATCCAGATACTATCACTCACCTGCCAGGACCTCCAGCCCCTAACACTACAGATCCAGATACTATCACTCACCTGCCAGGACCTCCAGCCCCTAATACTACAGATCCAGATACTATCACCACCTGCCAGGACATCCAGCCCCTAATACTACAGATCCAGATAATATCACCACCTTCCAGGACCTCCAGCCCCTAATACTACAGATCCAGATACTATCACCACCTGCCAGGACCTCCAGCCCCTAATACTACAGATCCAGATACTATCACTCACCTGCCAGGACATCCAGCCCCTAATACTACAGATCCAGATAATATCACCACCTTCCAGGACCTCCAGCCCCTAATACTACAGATCCAGATACTATCACCACCTGCCAGGACCTCCAGCCCCTAATACCACAGATCCAGATACTATCACCACCTGCCAGGACCTCCAGCCCCAAATACTACAGATCCAGATACTATCACCACCTGCCAGGAACTCCAGCTCCTAATACTACAGATCCAGATACTATCACCACCTGCCAGGACCTCCAGCCCCTAATACTACAGATCCAGATACTATCACCACCTGCCAGGACCTCCAGGCCCTAATACTAAAAGTATACATAAAGCATCTGCTGTTATGTGTTGGAGTGTAACCAAAACCGCTTACTGGACCCTAATGGATCAATAGCAGAGCACAGGTTTTCCTGCATGAGCTGGGCCCCTATATCTGTATGTTCAGGACTCCCTGCAGTATCCATAGGACGTCCCCTCCTGCACAGAGATCTCCTTAAATAGCCGACACCCAATACTCGGCGCTTGTCCTGCAGCTGTTGTCAGATGTCACCACACACGTGGTTGGGTGCAGGGGTCATAGGACTACAGGGGGACATGTTCTTATATCACATCCATCCACACAACTTCATGGCTATTACCATAGCAGTGTGCAGCGTCTATGTACACAGTGAGTGCAGCTCTGGAGTATAATACAGGATGTAACTCAGGATCAGTACAGGATAAGTAATGTCATGTATGTACACAGTGACTGCACCAGCAGCAGAATAGTGAGTGCAGCTCTGGGGTATAATACAGGATGTAACTCAGGATCAGTACAGGATAAGTAATGTCATGTATGTACACAGTGACTGCACCAGCAGCAGAATAGTGAGTACAGCTCTGGAGTATAATACAGGATGTAACTCAGGATCAGTACAGGATAAGTAATGTCATGTATGTACACAGTGACTGCACCAGCAGCAGAATAGTGAGTGCAGCTCTGGAGTATAATACAGGATGTAACTCAGGATCAGTACAGGATAAGTAATGTCATGTATGTACACAGTGACTGCACCAGCAGCAGAATAGTGAGTGCAGCTCTGGGGTATAATACAGGATGTAACTCAGGATCAGTACAGGATAAGTAATGTCATGTATGTACACAGTGACTGCACCAGCAGCAGAATAGTGAGTGCAGCTCTGGAGTATAATACAGGATGTAACTCAGGATCAGTACAGGATAAGTAATGTCATGTATGTACACAGTGACTGCACCAGCAGCAGAATAGTGAGTGCAGCTCTGGGGTATAATACAGGATGTAACTCAGGATCAGTACAGGATAAGTAATGTCATGTATGTACACAGTGACTGCACCAGCAGCAGAATAGTGAGTGCAGCTGTGGTGTATAATACAGGATGTAACTCAGGATCAGTACAGGATAAGTAATGTCATGTATGTACACAGTGACTGCACCAGCAGCAGAATAGTGAGTGCAGCTCTGGGGTATAATACAGGATGTAACTCAGGATCAGTACAGGATAAGTAATGTCATGTATGTACACAGTGACTGCACCAGCAGCAGAATAGTGAGTGCAGCTCTGGGGTATAATACAGGATGTAACTCAGGATCAGTACAGGATAAGTAATGTCATGTATGTACACAGTGACTGCACCAGCAGCAGAATAGTGAGTGCAGCTCTGGGGTATAATACAGGATGTAACTCAGGATCAGTACAGGATAAGTAATGTCATGTATGTACACAGTGACTGCACCAGCAGCAGAATAGTGAGTGCAGCTCTGGGGTATAATACAGGATGTAACTCAGGATCAGTACAGGATAAGTAATGTCATGTATGTACACAGTGACTGCACCAGCAGCAGAATAGTGAGTGCAGCTCTGGGGTATTATACAGGATGTAACTCAGGATCAGTACAGGATAAGTAATGTCATGCATGTACACAGTGACTGCACCAGCAGCAGAATAGTGAGTGCAGCTCTGGGGTATAATACAGGATGTAACTCAGGATCAGTACAGGATAAGTAATGTCATGTATGTACACAGTGGCTGCACCAGCAGCAGAATAGTGAGTGCAGCTCTGGAGTATAATACAGGATGTAACTCAGGATCAGTACAGGATATGTAATGTCATGTATGTGCACAGTGACTGCACCAGCAGCAGAATAGTGAGTGCAGCTCTGGAGTATAATACAGGATGTAACTCAGGATCAGTACAGGATAAGTAATGTCATGTATGTACACAGTGACTGCACCAGCAGCAGAATAGTGAGTGCAGCTCTGGAGTATAATACAGGATGTAACTCAGGATCAGTACAGGATAAGTAATGTCATGTATGTACACAGTGACTGCACCAGCAGCAGAATAGTGAGTACAGCTCTGGAGTATAATACAGGATGTAACTCAGGATCAGTACAGGATAAGTAATGTCATGTATGTACACAGTGACTGCACCAGCAGCAGAATAGTGAGTGCAGATCTGGGGTATAATACAGGATGCATTAACCCTCTCCTTTCCTCTCTTGCAGAGCTGTAACTTGTAAATACTGTTATTTGTATATACTGTAAATGATGACCTCGGTGGCCACAAACCGCTCCCGGGGTAACTGGGAACAGACGCAGACACAGAACCAGACGCAGCACAAGCAGAGGCCTCAGGTACTGGTGTGTTCTGTGGGTGACGCGGGGCTGTGACCCTCCCTCCACGCTGACTGTCTCATGTCTCCTACTCTCCAGGCCACGGCAGAACAGATCCGGCTGGCCCAGATGATCTCGGACCAGAACGATGCAGACTTTGAGGAAGAAGTAAAGCAGGTGCAGAGGGTTTGTTACAGTGTATAAGTCCACAGCAATTTCTCTGCTGTCCTGGTAACTTGTTAGGCTACATTCACACCAACATATACCCGCCGGGCCGTAGCTGGGGGGGCATACGCTGGGCGCCATGGAGAGGATGGTGACCCCTCCCCTCTCCATAGCGATGCACGGCGCATAACACGGGGAAAGTTAGGACAGGTCCTGTTATTTTCCCCTGTGTGCGGAGCGGTACACGTGCGGCACCGTATCGCTCCGTGCACCCCCTGTGGGGCACATATGTACAGCCGCAAGCTTACGCCCGCACATGTGCCCCCCCTACGGTCTGGTGAATGTAGCCTTATAGTGTGTCATAGCTAGATTGCATAGGTGCTGTCTCTGGCTGCCTACGTGGTAGGTGGGACCCTGCTGATCTCTGGTTCACCCCCCCCCCCCCCTATCTCTCCTCAGCTGATTGACATCACAGGGAAGAACCAGGATGAGTGTGTGATCGCGCTTCACGACTGTAATGGCGACCTGAACAGAGCCATCAACGTCCTGCTGGAGGGGAACCCTGACACTGTAAGTACCCTGTGTGGTGCAAGGCAGCTGGGGGCAGAGGATTAGGGGTCACGCATGTCAGACTGCACCTGACACCTGGAATTGTGTTCCCCCGGCAGCATTCCTGGGAGATGGTGGGTAAGAAGAAAGGAGTATCCGGACAGAAGGAGGCCGGACAGGCGGAACAGAGCGAGGAGACACGAGAGAACCGAGACAGAGAGCGCGACTTCAGCCGCCGGCGCGGAGGGGCACCCCGAAGGGGGCGAGGAGGGAGCCGGGGCAGGGAGTGTAAGTGGCTTCTCCACATGTGCCATCTCCTAGTCACTTGGCACGCACCACCATGTGTCCAGCCATGTGCCACGCACACCTTGGCGTAACGGGCCACGTCCAGTGTGGCACCTCCTCTCATTGCATTTCTCTCTCTCTCTCCGGCAGTCCGGGCTCAGGAGAACGGATTGGAAGGTGGCAAATCTGGCGGATCTTCTGGCAGAGGCACAGAGAGGGGCCGCCGAGGGCGCGGGAGAGGCAGAGGTGAGCGCTGCTGCAACTATGTAACGGGAGACCCTGGACCCCTCTTCCTGTTAAATTTGACTTTCCCCCTTTAATTTACCACTAGGTGGATCTGGAAGAAGAGGCGGGCGTTTCTCAGCGCAGGGCATGGGGTAGGTGTGAAATAGAGTGAGGCCAGAGCCGTTGGGGGGGTGGTTGGATTCTGCTCTTTAACCCCTTCCGTCTCTTTCAGAACTTTTAACCCCGCTGACTACGCCGAACCTTCCAGCACTGAAGACAACTACGGGAACAGCAGCACTTGGAATAACACCACCAACTTCGAACCCGATGATGGAACAAGTAGGTCCCTGCGCCCCCGTCCCTCGCTCCCTTTCCCCGTGGTTCAGCGTCCCTGAAGGTGTAATATCCTTTTGGGGGTTTCCACCTTGGGGAGGTCAGGGCCAGGTGTTGGGGATGATGATGATGTGGAGTTTCGGGGTACCGCCTGCACTGCAGCTCAATCTGATTTTGACTTTTTGTTTTTTTGTTTTTTTTCCCTTTTTTGTTTCAGGACTTGATTACATTGGGGGTGAGGGCTCAGATTATCCCCGAAAATTTTCCACTGCTCCTGGTATGACACATCCAGGTGCACTCACTGCCCCTGATCACCTCTTTACTTCTGATTGTTGTGTGTTTCATCTTCTAACCTTGTCCCCTCCCTGCACGGGGGTCGGAGAGCATGTCCTCTGATACGGGAGGCTCCCGGCACTGAGGGTAACAGTCGCCGGGGGCTGCTACTGGTTGATTTGTCTCCTAGAGGATTCTGGGACTTTGTAGTTCCTGCTCATAGGAGGGTGGGGGCCTTGTATGAAATATGGGATCTGAATGGGCCATTATGGACAGATGACTGCTGAGGAGGGGTATACAGGGCTGCAGAGTATTGCTATATACCGCAGTATATACAGTGACCGTTCTCCATGCTGTGTGGAAATCAGTCACTGGCTGCCCACCAGTCCACGTGGATACAGTCCTGACTCTGACATCAGTGTTTACATTTTTACGGTGATGTAATAGATATTTGCATGTATATACTCTGGTTACATCCAAATCTGCTATTCCGCAGGGTGCCTGTCCTCTAATCCAGCCCTGTCATCTGTGTAGAGGAGGATCCTGCTAGTTCAGGATGTAGCAATGTCCTGATAGAGATACTGAGGTCCTGCGGACACTGAACCTACAGGAGGGGGAAGGATAGAAAATGTTGGTTCTGTACAGATACTGAACCAGCAGGAATGGAGATTGTGACAACATTCACTGGAGATACTGAGGTTTTCTATATTCTGCACTAACTGGAATGTTCAGACTGGAGGGCAGCTGCTGAACCAGCAGGAATACTGTTTTACCTTGTAGAGATGCTAGAGTGCTGAAGACACTGAACCAGCAGGAGGTGGCAGAATAAAGATGGGTTTTGTACAGATGCTGAACCATCAGGCGTTCAGTGTTATGACTTGTATGGTAGAGATGCTGTGTTTTGTTTTTTTAAGACACTGGTCCAGCAGGGGGTGGCAGAATAGAGAATTTTGGCTCTGCACAGATATTATACTGGTAGTAATAGAGTTTTTTTTTATGACAACCTGTCGGGTGTATGGTGGAGATACTGAGGTTTTCTTAGACACTGAACCAGCAGAAGGAGGACGACTAGAGAGGGAAGGTTCTGTACCGGTGCTGACCAGAAAGGAAATCGTCTTATGTTTTTGTTTCTATTATTTAGTGTCTTGGTAGAGATCCTGGGGTTCTAAAGACACTGATTCAGCAGGAGGTGTCGGAATAGAGAATCTGGCTTCTGTACAGATGCTAAAGCATCAGGACTAAGTTGCTACGGCTTTTATTGTGTGTTATTTTTAGGGTTATGGTAAAGGTACTTCGGTTTTGTAGACACTGAACAAGCAGAGAATCGCAGCATTCGAAAAGTTGTTCTGTACACATTCTGAACCAGCAGGGATCGTGTTGTTCACATGTTTTTTGGTGAATATACTGAAATTTTCTAGACACTGAGCCAGCAGTAAGACTGTGTTGCCTTTAGGAGATACTGGGGCGCTGAAGGCTCTGAACCGGCAGGAGGTGTCAGGTGATAGTAGATGGGTATAGTAAGGCTGCTGATGTGGGCAGTGTTATAACTTGTATGATGGAAGTTCTCTAGACACTGATCCAGATGCTGAACCAGTAGGGGGTGGTGGTGCAATGTGGCGGCTTGCAGCAGGGGGCGGCTTTGTTGTCGGGTTCCTTGCGGTTACACGTCCAGGGTGTTAATATTTTAGAAATCCAGGTGCTTTGTGTGACTCCAAGGTGTTAGTTCTGTGGGGGCACAATGTGGCCGTGCGATCCTACGGCAGGGCAGGGCTGGGGGGGCGGCACGTGTACCCGCTGGTGACCCTCATTGTTCTGTTTGCCTCTGTTCCAGGTGCCTGGAGGACGGCCACAGAAGAGTGGGGGACGGAGGACTGGAACGAGGATGTAAGTATAACTTTACCATTGTGCATCCTCTGCTGGTTCAGAGCATTATCTTGTGGAATATGTCTATAGGCACCTGATGGTCTTTCACTATAGGAGTTATGGGAGGGGGGGAATATGTCTATAGGCATCTGATGGTCTTTCACTATAGGAGTGATGGGAGGAGGGAATATGTCTAGGCATCTGATGGCCCTGCACTATAGGAGTGATGGGGAGGGGGGAATATGTCTATAGGCACCTGATGGTCTTTCACTATAGGAGTGATGGGAGGAGGGAATATGTCTATAGGCACCTGATGGTCTTTCACTATAGGAGTGATGGGAGGAGGGAATATGTCTAGGCACCTGATGGTCTTTCACTATAGGAGTGATGGGAGGAGGGAATATGTCTATAGGCATCTGATGGTCTTGCACTATAGGAGTGATGGGAGGAGGGAATATGTCTATAGGCATCTGATGGTCTTGCACTATAGGAGTTATGGGAGGGGGGGAATATGTCTATAGGCACCTGATGGTCTTTCACTATAGGAGTGATGGGAGGAGGGAATATGTCTAGGCATCTGATGGTCTTGCACTATAGGAGTGATGGGGGGGGGGGGAGATATGTCTATAGGCACCTGATGGTCCTGCACTATAGGCGTGATGGGGAGGAGGGATATTTCTATAGGCATCTGATGGCGTGATGGGAGGGGGGAATATGTCAGTCTGCAGATTCGCTGGTTTCCACTACCAGATGAAATTCAATGGCTTTTGTATTTCCAGCTTTCCGAAACCAAGATCTTCACAGCGTCCAGCGTGTCCTCTGCACCTCCGCCTTCTGAGAGTGTGACAATCACTGCGGGGCAGAGGTAAGCACATGGTGACCTGGGGTTGAGGGGAGGTTACAGTGGTGTGAGGTCCTAATATCTGCTCCTGTACAGGATTGACCTCGCCGTCCTGCTGGGGAAGAGCCCTTCATCCCTAGAGACTGAGGCCACCACCACACAGAGCTCCTCCGTATCCCAGCCCCTCGTCTTCAGTAACTCCAAGCAGAGCAGCATGTCGCAGGCCGCACCCAGCGGCTCCTTCACTCACCACAGCATGGTAAGTCCCTCTGGAGCTCTGGATGTGACTGGAGGACACTATTCTGTTGCAGCAGCTCTGGCTGTGTGAGTAAATATGTGACGCAGATATTGCTGAACTTGATTCGGAAAAGTGGATTGTTATTTATTCCTTCATTACCGAGATTCGCACCCAAGGAAACTTTAATGTCTCCTTCCTTTCACATCTTATACCCACAGCAAGGTCTCCTCCTCCTGTACACCTCTTATACCCACAGCAAGGTCTCCTCCTCCTTACTGTAAGTATAAGAGATGTGTAGAGGAGAAGGGAGACCTTACTGTGAGTATATGAGATGTGTAGGGATCTCCTCCTGGGAGTTATACCCGCTGTAATGTCTTCTCCTGTCCACTTCTTATACTCCATAGTAGTGTCTCCTCCAGTACGCATCTTTTACACTTGCTATGGTATCTCCTGATCATGTATTTTTCAGCATGCTAGTAGAACCTTCATGGCTATTCCCGTAGCCTATAAGGTGGGACAGTGCATGCTATAGTAACTGTGCCTGCCGCTCCCGTCAGTCCGCCCCCGGGCTGGTGGATAGCATGCGGTCACTACAGCTTTGACCTGTTATGTGTTGGACTTGATGACCCGAGCCTGCCCGTGTTTTGCAGGTCAGCATGCTGAGTAAGGGCTTTGGTGACGGAGAACCCAAGGGCGGCACGACCAGCGGCTCCCAGTTTTTGGAGCAGTTTAAGACGGCGCAGGCCCTGGCGCAGCTGGCGGCGCAGCACTCTGAGTCCTCCAGTAGCACCTCCTGGGACCTGGCCTCCAGCGCTGCACAGACGACCTCCCTGGGACAGTATGGTAAGAAATAATCATGTCTCAGCGCTCCCCCATGGTAGAAGGAAGTGTTTATTATAGGATCCGCTGTCCCCACAGATCTGAAGAGCTCCTCTGATCCCTTCAACAAGCCGCAGCAGAGCTTCTCTCCAGTCTCCACCATGATGGACGTGTACCTGCAGGAGAAGGTGCCAGTGACCAGCGCCCCATCCTCCCCTCTGACCAGCAAAACGAATCACCCCACACAGATGTCCCCGGTGTCACCCGAAAACCAGTCAGGAAGTCCACAGCCGGCCCATCAGAAGATGAAGGCGCAGAAGAAGAAAACCTCCCTCACATCAAAGGTGCTGCTATCCGGGGTTTATACCTGCAGGAGGTGCCCACTGCTCCTTCATATGTATACATGCATGATGTGCTGGGGTATGTGGCCATTCACATATAGGGTCTCACACATGTATATGTGACCTTATACATAAGTGGTTACAGTATACGTGCATACATATATCCCACCTAGGGAGTTCTCATACACACAGATACTTACACAGCCCCAAGGGGTCACACAAGGGGGATCATACTATGTTGGGGGCCTGCACCTTGTGACCTTCACCAGTTCACGTCTTCCCGTTTCTCCGCAGATTCCCGCTCTGGCCGTGGAGATGCCGGGTACAGCAGATATATCTGGGCTCAATCTACAGTTCGGGGCTTTGCAGTTTGGATCGGAGCCGGTTCTCCCGGAGTATGAATCCTCTCCAGCACCTAACGCGGTTGTGAGCCAGTCCCAGAGCAGTTTGTACACCAGCCCGGCCAGGTAGGTGCATCTATATCCTGTACGAGGGTAGCACAACCGTAGACCGTCTCCTGCTGCCTCCATAGTAAGAAACGGGGGACAGTTTGTGCGACAGCAGCCGCTTTTACCTGACGCCATGGACTGGACACCATGGTCTGTGGCTCTTGTATGTGAGCGCACATCACCTAACAATCTATGGGTGGCGCTGCCTAGGTGGCCACCTACATAGTGCAGCAGAGGTGCTTATCACCTGCTCGTCCTCTCTTGCAGTGAATCGTCCAGCAGCGTGGTCAGTCAGAGTCCAGAGTCTGCGTATCAAGCAAGCAGCATCCAGAGCGCAACGTTTACCTCACAGAGCAGCACTCAGGGCCCCTTATATGAACAGAGGTCCACGCAGACCCGGCGCTACCCCATCTCCTCCTCCACCTCATCCCCGCAGAAGGATATCAGCCAGTCCAAGGTGGGTGAACACATCAGTCACGTACATCGCAGCATTCCTGTATACATACATGTGCCGGCATCCTGTCTGTGTACATACATGGGAGGTGCCCTGCACAATGCCTGTGGGTATACATACACACGATGTGCCCTACAACAAGCCTGTATACATGCCTACATACACACATACATATGTGCCCTGCAGCATGCGTGTAGGCCCTTTCTGGCTGTTACATAGTCATTAAGGGGGGAACAACTCATGCTATAGTACGGTGCCTGCACAGTCTGTCAGTCCAGCGTTCCGGCTGATGGGCCGTGTGTGCGCACTACATCCACATCCATAGAGCCTCCATCTAGCGGGATCTAGACTCACGCGGCTCTTCTTTATCTTCCCACAGAATGGCTACAGCTCCACACAGACTTCCACCATGCAAACTCCTGTATCAGGAGAAGGTAAGCCTCCGCTCCGGAGCCTGAAGGGGGCGCCCCAGGACACCAGTAGACCCTTTCTGGCTAAATGTAGCCTCCAAGGGGGGACAGTGTGTCCTACAGTAAGCAGAGCGGTCACAGAGGCATGAGATGTGCCTGTCGTGTGATGCCAGTGACAGATCTGGACAGTATATTACATTGATGTTCCCACCTGGGCGCTCTGGGGTCTTCTGCTAGTTGACCACCTGTTTGTTCTTCCTTTTACAGTTCTCTCAGCTCCAGCCATTAAAGCAGATCCTGTGTCTGCCCCCGGCATGGCCCCCCTGAGTGACTCCTTACTGACAACCGCCGGGCCCCACTCCTCGCAGCTGAGTAGCCTGAGCCACAGCGAGGAGCTGCAGAACCCGGGGGTCTCGGCTCAGCTCAGCAGGTAACTGTGGGGCATGTATGGGGGTTTTGTGGACCCCACAGGGGTAGATCTCACCGTGACTGGGTCTTTCCCTTCTCTTCCTACAGTACATTATCTTCTCAGCACCAGACGCCTGTATCCTCTGCAGTGAGAACCTCATCGTCCACTCCTCTGGTGAGTTTTGGGGTCTTTTAACAGCCCTGCATGTAAGTTGACCCTTGCGGCCGGTTACGTGGCCATCAAGGGGGACAGAACATGCAAGAGAGACTGGATGTGCAGCCGGCTGATCAGTCCTGGGGTGACTGCAGGCGGCTGCAGCTTCCATACACTGTCATGTACAGCTCACTGTGTATGCTGAGGGTTGTATGTCTAGCACTGTGTATGCTGAGGGTTGTATGTCTAGCACTGTGTATGCATGCTGAGGGTTGTAGATCTGGCACTGTGTATGCATGCTGAGGGTTGTAGATCTGGCACTGTGTATGCATGCTGAGGGTTGTAGGTCTGGCACTGTGTATGCATGCTGAGGGTTGTAGGTCTGGCACTGTGTATGCATGCTGAGGGTTGTATGTCTAGCACTGTGTATGCATGCTGAGGGTTGTAGATCTGGCACTGTGTATGCATGCTGAGGGTTGTAGGTCTGGCACTGTGTATGCATGCCGAGGGTTGTATGTCTAGCACTGTGTATGCATGCTGAGGATTGTAGGTCTGGCACTGTGTATGCATGCTGAGGGTTGTAGGTCTGGCACTGTGTATGCATGCTGAGGGTTGTAGGTCTGGCACTGTGTATGCATGCTGAGGGTTGTAGGTCTGGCACTGTGTATGCATGCTGAGGGTTGTAGGTCTGGCACTGTGTATGCATGCTGAGGGTTGTAGGTCTGGCACTGTGTATGCATGCCGAGGGTTGTAGGTCTAGCACTGTGTATGCATGCTGAGGGTTGTAGGTCTGGCACTGTGTATGCATGCTGAGGGTTGTAGGTCTAGCACTGTGTATGCATGCTGAGGGTTGTATGTCTAGCACTGTGTATGCATGCTGAGGGTTGTAGATCTGGCACTGTGTATGCATGCTGAGGGTTGTAGGTCTGGCACTGTGTATGCATGCTGAGGGTTGTAGGTCTAGCACTGTGTATGCATGCCGAGGGTTGTATGTCTAGCACTGTGTATGCTGAGGGTTGTAGGTCTAGCACTGTGTATGCATGCTGAGGATTGTAGGTCTGGCACTGTGTATGCATGCTGAGGGTTGTAGGTCTGGCACTGTGTATGCATGCTGAGGGTTGTAGGTCTGGCACTGTGTATGCATGCTGAGGGTTGTAGGTCTGGCACTGTGTATGCATGCTGAGGGTTGTAGGTCTGGCACTGTGTATGCATGCTGAGGGTTGTAGGTCTGGCACTGTGTATGCATGCTGAGGGTTGTAGGTCTGGCACTGTGTATGTATGCTGAGGGTTGTAGGTCTAGCACTGTGTATGCATGCTGAGGGTTGTAGGTCTGGCACTGTGTATGCATGCTGAGGGTTGTAGGTCTAGCACTGTGTATGTATGTATGCTGGGGGTTGTAGCACTGTATATGTATGCTCAGGATTGTAGGTCTAGCACGTTGTATGCTGAGGGTTGTAGTTCTCTTCCCCCACACAGCACACCAGTGTGGAGAGTGACGGCAGCTTACATTCGGTCACCACCTTCTCCTCGGTGTCCAGTACGGTTGCGGCGCCGGTCTCCTCTTCGCTCAGTGTCAGCAGCCTCGGCTTGGGCCTCAGTACCAGCTCCACTATGGCTCCCTCTACTCGGAACTCCATTGCTACGACGTCAGGTAATGCGCCCCCCTGTGGTGCTGCGTGGTTAATGTTATGTCTGCACAGTGCAGTGTTAACCCTTGATTTCCTTGTTGCAGGTAAAGCACCTCCAAACCTCCCCCCGGGTGTCGCACCGCTGTTACCAAACCCATACATCATGGCTCCTGGTCTGTTACATGCCTACCCTGTAAGTGCCCGGGGCTCTGGGGTCTAATGGGTGGGGTTCTGGATGGAGGGGTTATGTGTGTTGTGCAGGAGATCATTAGTGTAATAAATCACCAAAAAAATAGAACAAGAGTTTCAAAAACCCATGTAGACGCCTCAGATTCATCTATGAGGAAGGTGACGGATGTGACAGTCCACATCTGACCATGGTCTATTCTGTTGCTGATTTTTCGTGAAAACAAATTTGCAACCGAATCTGAGACCAAATCCCGCTGTGACACGAGTCCGGGTTGTGTGTTTGTACCTGAAGGATAAAAGCTCCTGCTCCAGAGATGCATCGCATTATTGCATGGTCACGGGGATCGACCACATTCATATCTCTGTGTTACTTACAGATTATGCAAAGCGCTGACCTCACATGTTATGCTACATGAGAAATCCCCCCCAGCATATATGTGCTGATCCCCTCTGGTGAGGTTTGGGGGTCGTCTTGCAGCATGTAAGTTGACCCTTGCGGCCGGTTACGTGGCCATCAAGGGGGACAGAACATGCAAGAGAGACTGGATGTGCAGCCGGCTGATCAGTCCCGATGTGGCTGCAGGCGGCTGCAGCTTCCATACACGCCTGTATCCCTGCACGCATGTGCACGCTCAGGACACTACTGTGCATGCAGATGAGCGGTGCCCTATGTGTGGATATGCTTGATGTGATGCATAGCTGAATGTATTGGATGGTTCCAGTAATTTGCCCTTCTGTGTGTCTTGCAGCCCCAGGTCTACGGTTACGATGATCTGCAGATGTTACAGACAAGGTTCCCCCTGGTAAGTGACAGGACACAGACTTCACACCCCTCCGGTCCTGGTATATATATGGTCGGTGACTATCCTGATGGTGTTCTACTCTGTGTATTGCAGGATTATTACAGCATCCCCTTCCCCACGCCCAGCACTCAGCTGACCGGACGAGACGCCAGCCTGACCAGTAACCCCTACTCTGGTAGGTCACATAGCTGCTGACTGATGTTATATCTATCTGATCCCATCCTAACCCTCTCCCCTTATCTTTAGGTGACCTCTCCAAGTTTAGTCGTGGAGACGCGTCATCTCCAGCTCCATCGACGACCTTGGCGCAGCCGCAGCAGAGCCAGACGCAGGGTCATCACACCACACAGCAAACATTCCTCAATCCTGCCCTGCCGCCCGGGTACAGCTACACAAGTCTTCCCTACTACACCGGGGTACCGGGTCTGCCAAGCACCTTCCAGTACGGACCCGCCGTATTCCCAGTGAGTGCCCATTTCCGGTAATAAAACACTGGGGGAGGGGGAGAACTGGATAATAGCACCTTATGCACACAATCATCCCTGTAGTTGTTGCCCCCCCTCTTTTCGGACAAGAAGCCCCTCTGTAAGGGTCAGAAGCCGCACGTTTTTACAACCTTGGATTTGGAATGGACAGAAATACATCCCCTCCCCCTCCCCCCGCGATATCAGACCCCGGCCATAGACTGCGGGGGCTGCACCCTGATACCTTGTCACCTCACATTCTGCAGTAACTGAGGACTCTCGTTATTTAAAAGTATATTATCACCCGGCCGTTCCCAGACTCCTGAATGGAAAACCCAAAACTTAGACATTGGATGAGGGGAGGGAGCGCCAGTGGCCGCCTCCAAGAAGCAGACATAACTAAATGGATTTTTATCAGAAGAGGACGACTTGTGGGGAAGGGGGGATGTGGGTGCGGATGACTGGATATCCATTCAGTTTGTTCCTTTTTAGCCTATCCCGAGGCAGGGGGAGGGTGGTCTGCCCTGACCCATCTGCTAGTGACCTACAATCTGTCGCGCTCCCACTTCCTGTTGGGGCATGCTGGGACTTGTAGTCTTGCATCGGCCACACGCTGGAGATCACCGCCCCCCCGGGAATCGCCTCCTCGTCTCCACGTCCTGACAATCACGTTTTTTTTTTTTTTGTAATGTTATGATAAAAATTTCTTTTTTTCCTGATTTGTAAATAATCTCGATACTTAAATAAAAGTATTTTGAATAAACTGTGCCACATCTGCTCTCTCTGAGCCTCCCTTATTGCTGGTGGTGTGCGTGCGGGGGTGGGCACGGGGCAGCTCCAGGACATGGCTGATTCTAGGTGGATTGTACCCTCCCCGGGATGTGATGGAGAGCCGCTGCAGGTAGGTCCCAGCATACCCCGCCTGCCTTGTGTGTGTCCGGGGCTGCACTCCTGGTGTAGGTTGTGTCTCTGCTTCTCCCTGCAGCCCCCACCCATCACCTCACATCGCTCCCCCTTACTGATCATTACCTGCAATATACACCGGACAGTGGGCATGGTGCCACACAGACATCACCCCCTCCCCATAGTGTGAACAGAGCCCCGCAAGCTGCCAGCTTTCTATAGGGGGTCCACTATAGGCGCGTACAGATGGAGGCGAGTTGATTTGCCCGCTTGCTATGTGCATAATCAGATCTTGTGTCTGCAGTGCGCCTGATGTCGCCAGTGTTGTCCGTATCAGCCGGTGTGCGTTACAGGCTCTGTACCCCTCTTGTCTCCCCTCCAGGTGGCACCGACCACTTCAAAACAGCACGGAGTCAATGTCGGGGTCAACACGTCTGCAGGCGCCTTCCAGCAAGCGGCCAGTTATGGCTCCCACGCCTACAACACGGGTAAGCAGATGCATCCTGGTGACAGGTGGTGTAGCTGCAGATGCCCTAGTGCGCCCCCTATTGCCCTCCTCCCCACCCCGCAGCAGAGCGCCTGCCCCCACCGGTGGTCTGAGCAGCAGCAGGTGCTGAGCTGTGTGTGGACACTTGATCTCGGGGTTCCTGGTCGTGTCTTTGTGGTGATGGGTGCTTGGGGGCTATCACTGGCTCCGATGCTGAGAGCTGTGTCTGTTCGCAGGCTTTCAGGACTTGGGCCCGGTTTCCAGCATGGGGGATTTCTGTAAGGGTGCATATAGTGGGGCTTCTGCTGCACAAAGCAAACCTGCTGCTGCTTGCACCAATGGACCGGGCGCAGGTAAGTGCTCTCTCTGCCTCATCCCTCCCTGTCTCGCTTTGCTGCTTTCTTTGCCTTTTGCTTTCCTTTCTTATTTTTTGTTACCCATTCTATGAGGAATCCACTAGAGGCTTAGACCCCAACATACGGGAAGCCTCTATAGGTTTCTATCAGTAGATTTACCCATGTTCTGGGTTAGTAATGATGAAGCCATACTGATGTATATATGGCCTATAATCTCCCATGCTGTTCCCACAGGGGTGTCTGTAACCTCCAGTAACACTGGCGTCCCGGATATTTCGGGTTCAGTCTATTCGAAGACGCAGGTATGTCCTGAGATGTACATATAAGCGTGCACCACTAGGGGGCAGGATTGTGCTGGGCTGTACTAACCTGTGTGTTGTCTTCTAGCAGCAGTCCTTCGAGAAGCAGGGTTTCCATACCGGGACCCCGGCCACTTCCTTTAACTTGCCCTCAGCGCTGGGTAGCGGCGGACCCATGAACCCAGCCACGGCGGCCGCAGCCTATCCACCGGCGCCATTCATGCACATCCTGGCCCCACATCAGCAGCCGCACTCCCAGATCTTACATCATCACCTCCAGCAGGACGCGCAGGTAACGGGTCCACATGAGTGTAATGTATACTGTCACTATATAGTACATGTGACACACACCAGGCCCAGTCTCTATATTCTGGACGGCTTAGTGTGAACCTGCCCCTAACGACCCCACTTGCTGCCTCTAAACCCGTTGACGCGTCCTCTTTATTCCTCGGCTCAAATTAAGGAGGTACCAAAGAAAAACGTTCCTGTGTGCGTTAGGCCTTAGTGTTGTATAGAGCACTGGGCCTCTACATGGGGTGGTCCGGGCTGCTGGGGCACATCTGACCCTTTGATCGTTCCCAATGAGCCGTATATACGTCCCCCATAAGGTCGCGTGAATGTAGCCTTCATCATTTCATCCATCCTCTTAACACAAAGTTACTACTGTTCTGTTGCTTGTCTGGAGATCATTATAAGGCCCCCACAGTAGCCCATATAGTCCCAGGGTGCCCCGCAGTAGCCCAAAAAAGCAAATGATACCTGAATGATGAAGCTGACCTGGCGTTAAAGGGTGAATTACTGGTGCTGTGCATGGAGACGTGGTTATGCTCCGCTGCTTGCACCCTCTGCCCCCCACTATAACTACCCCCATCTTGTGTCTCCGCAGACCGGCTCCGGGCAGAGAAGTCAGGGCGCCTCCATGCCGCAGAAGTCTCAGGCCAGCAAGTCTGCGTACAGCAGTTACAGCTGGGGGTCCAACTGAGCGGAAAACAGAATACATCTCCCCCCTGACACCCCAAAACTGAACCACAGGATCGGCAGACAAAACATCGGTGTCTCCTCCCGGCCTCTCCCCCTCCTTGTATGTAACATAGAATTTGTATTTTCCTTCCAATTTTCTGCAGTCGGATTATAAAGTTTTGCTATTTTACGGGGAGAGGCCGGTCTTATCTCCCCCGTCCCCCCTGTTATTTTTTTTTTTAACCTCTTAATGCAGAGGTGAGTGAGGGGAACGTCTCTGCGCCCCCCAGGAAGGATCGCTATGAATACTGCATCGTATGAATCATTAGTTGATGTGTTTTTTTTGTACTGTGTTATAAATTTAATGGATAAATGTGTCTTGTATATATAAAAGGAAAACACAGCTGCACGTCTGCGCCTCCGCGGCTTCATTACTGCAACACAGGACGCTCCGCGTCACCTCAATCATTGTCCTATATACAGAGCTGCACGTCTGCGCCTCCGCGGCTTCATTACTGCAACGCAGGACGCTCCGCGTCACCTCCATCATTGTCCTATATACAGAGCTGCTCGTCTGCGCCTCCGCGGCTTCATTACTGCAACGCAGGACGCTCCGCGTCACCTCCATCATTGTCCTATATACAGAGCTGCACGTCTGCGCCTCCGCGGCTTCATTACTGCAACGCAGGACGCTCCGCGTCACCTCCATCATTGTCCTATATACAGAGCTGCACGTCTGCTCCTCCGCTGCTTTATCCTACAAATACCATGGATATCCACCATTGAGAACGCAGGACACTCCCCGTCACCTCCATCATTGTCCTATATACAGAGCTGCACGTCTGCTCCTCCACTGCTTTATCCTACAAATACCATGGATATCCACCAATGAGAGCGCAGGACGCTCCGCGTCACCTCCATCATTGTCCTATATACAGAGCTGCACGTCTGCCCCTCCGCTGCTTTATCCTACAAATACCATGGATATCCACCATTGAGAACGCAGGACACTCCCCGTCACCTCCATCATTGTCCTATATACAGAGCTGCACGTCTGCTCCTCCGCTGCTTTATCCTACAAATACCATGGATATCCACCAATGAGAGCGCAGGACACTCCCCGTCACCTCCATCATTGTCCTATATACAGAGCTGCACGTCTGCTCCTCCGCTGCTTTATCCTACAAATACCATGGATATCCACCAATGAGAGCGCAGGACACTCCCCGTCACCTCCATCATTGTCCTATATACAGAGCTGCACGTCTGCCCCTCCGCTGCTTTATCCTACAAATACCATGGATATCCACCAATGAGAGCGCAGGACACTCCCCATCACCTCCATCATTGTCCTATATACAGAGCTGCACGTCTGCTCCTCCGCTGCTATATCCTACAAATACCATGGATATCCACCAATGAGAGCGCAGGACACTCCCCGTCACCTCCATCATTGTCCTATATACAGCGCTGCACGTCTGCTCCTCCGCTGCTTTATCCTACAAATACCATGGATATCCACCAATGAGAGCGCAGGACACTCCCCGTCACCTCCATCATTGTCCTATATACAGAGCTGCACGTCTGCGCCTCAGCGGCTTCATTACTGCAACACAGGACGCTCCGCGTCACCTCCGTCATTATCCTATATACAGAGCTGCACGTCTGCGCCTCCGCGGCTTCATTACTGCAACACAGGACGCTCCGCGTCACCTCCAGCATTGTCCTATATACAGAGCTGCACGTCTGCCCCTCCGCTGCTTTATCCTACAAATACCATGGATATCCACCAATGAGAACGCAGGACGCTCCCGTCACCTCCATCATTGTCCTATATACAGAGCTGCACGTCTGCTCCTCCGCTGCTTTATCCTACAAATAACATGGATATCCACCAATGAGAGCGCAGGACACTCCCGGTCACCTCCATCATTGTCCTATATACAGAGCTGCACGTCTGCTCCTCCGCTGCTTTATCCTACAAATACCATGGATATCCACCAATGAGAGCGCAGGACACTCCCGTCACCTCCATCATTGTCCTATATACAGAGCTGCACGTCTGCTCCTCCGCTGCTTTATCCTACAAATACCATGGATATCCACCAATGAGAACGCAGGACACTCCCGTCACCTCCATCATTGTCCTATATACAGAGCTGCACGTCTGCCCCTCCGCTGCTTTATCCTACAAATACCATGGATATCCACCAATGAGAACGCAGGACACTCCCGTCACCTCCATCATTGTCCTATATACAGAGCTGCACGTCTGCTCCTCCGCTGCTTTATCCTACAAATACCATGGATATCCACCAATGAGAGCGCAGGACACTCCCGTCACCTCCATCATTGTCCTATATACAGAGCTGCACGTCTGCTCCTCCGCTGCTTTATCCTACAGATACCATGGATATCCACCAATGAGAACGCAGGACACTCCCTGTCACCTCCATCATTGTCCTATATACAGAGCTGCACGTCTGCTCCTCCGCTGCTTTATCCTACAGATACCATGGATATCCACCAATGAGAGCGCAGGACACTCCCGTCACCTCCATCATTGTCCTATATACAGAGCTGCACGTCTGCCCCTCCGCTGCTTTATCCTACAAATACCATGGATATCACCAATGAGAGCGCAGGACACTCCCGTCACCTCCATCATTGTCCTATATACAGAGCTGCACGTCTGCTCCTCCGCTGCTTTATCCTACAAATACCATGGATATCCACCAATGAGAACGCAGGACACTCCCTGTCACCTCCATCATTGTCCTATATACAGAGCTGCACGTCTGCCCCTCCGCTGCTTTATCCTACAAATACCATGGATATCCACCAATGAGAACGCAGGACACTCCCGTCACCTCCATCATTGTCCTATATACAGAGCTGCACGTCTGCTCCTCCGCTGCTTTATCCTACAAATACCATGGATATCCACCAATGAGAGCGCAGGACACTCCCGTCACCTCCATCATTGTCCTATATACAGAGCTGCATGTCTGCCCCTCCGCTGCTTTATCCTACAAATACCATGGATATCCACCAATGAGAGCGCAGGACACTCCCCGTCACCTCCATCATTGTCCTATATACAGAGCTGCACGTCTGCCCCTCCGCTGCTTTATCCTACAAATACCATGGATATCCACCAATGATAGCGCAGGACACTCCCCGTCACCTCCATCATTGTCCTATATACAGAGCTGCACGTCTGCCCCTCCGCTGCTTTATCCTACAAATACCATGGGTATCCACCAATGAGAACGCAGGACACTCCCCGTCACCTCCATCATTGTCCTATATACAGAGCTGCACGTCTGCCCCTCCGCTGCTTTATCCTACAAATACCATGGATATCCACCAATGAGAACGCAGGACACTCCCGTCACCTCCATCATTGTCCTTTATACAGAGCTGCACGTCTGCCCCTCCGCTGCTTTATCCTACAAATACCATGGATATCCACCAATGAGAACGCAGGACACTCCCGTCACCTCCATCATTGTCCTATATACAGAGCTGCACGTCTGCCCCTCCGCTGCTTTATCCTACAAATACCATGGATATCCACCAATGAGAGCGCAGGACACTCCCCGTCACCTCCATCATTGTCCTATATACAGAGCTGCACGTCTGCCCCTCCGCTGCTTTATCCTACAAATACCATGGATATCCACCAATGAGAACGCAGGACACTCCCGTCACCTCCATCATTATCCTATATACAGAGCTGCACGTCTGCCCCTCCGCTGCTTTATCCTACAAATACCATGGATATCCACCAATGAGAACGCAGGACACTCCCGTCACCTCCATCATTGTCCTATATACAGAGCTGCACGTCTGCTCCTCCGCTGCTTTATCCTACAAATACCATGGATATCCACCAATGAGAACGCAGGACACTCCCCGTCACCTCCATCATTGTCCTATATACAGAGCTGCACGTCTGCTCCTCCGCTGCTTTATCCTACAAATACCATGGATATCCACCAATGAGAGCGCAGGACACTCCCGTCACCTCCATCATTGTCCTATATACAGAGCTGCATGTCTGCCCCTCCGCTGCTATATCCTACAAATACCATGGATATCCACCAATGAGAGCGCAGGACACTCCCGTCACCTCCATCATTGTCCTATATACAGAGCTGCACGTCTGCTCCTCCGCTGCTTTATCCTACATATACCATGGATATCCACCAATGAGAGCGCAGGACACTCCCGTCACCTCCATCATTGTCCTATATACAGAGCTGCACGTCTGCTCCTCCGCTGCTTTATCCTACAAATACCATGGATATCCACCAATGAGAGCGCAGGACACTCCCCGTCACCTCCATCATTGTCCTATATACAGAGCTGCACGTCTGCCCCTCCACTGCTTTATCCTACAAATACCATGGATATCCACCAATGAGAGCGCAGGACACTCCCCGTCACCTCCATCATTGTCCTATATACAGAGCTGCACGTCTGCTCCTCCGCTGCTTTATCCTACAAATACCATGGATATCCACCAATGAGAATGCAGGACACTCCCGTCACCTCCATCATTGTCCTATATACAGAGCTGCACGTCTGCCCCTCCGCTGCTTTATCCTACAAATACCATGGATATCCACCAATGAGAGCGCAGGACACTCCCGTCACCTCCATCATTGTCCTATATACAGAGCTGCACGTCTGCCCCTCCGCTGCTTTATCCTACAAATACCATGGATATCCACCAATGAGAACGCAGGACACTCCCCGTCACCTCCATCATTGTCCTATATACAGAGCTGCACGTCTGCTCCTCCGCTGCTTTATCCTACAAATACCATGGATATCCACCAATGAGAGCGCAGGACACTCCCCGTCACCTCCATCATTGTCCTATATACAGAGCTGCACGTCTGCTCCTCCGCTGCTTTATCCTACAAATACCATGGATATCCACCAATGAGAGCGCAGGACACTCCCGTCTCCTCCATCATTGTCCTATATACAGAGCTGCACGTCTGCCCCTCCGCTGCTTTATCCTACAAATACCATGGATATCCACCAATGAGAGTGCAGGACACTCCCGTCACCTCCATCATTGTCCTATATACAGAGCTGCACGTCTGCCCCTCCGCTGCTTTATCCTACAAATACCATGGATATCCACCAATGAGAACGCAGGACACTCCCCGTCACCTCCATCATTGTCCTATATACAGAGCTGCACGTCTGCCCCTCCGCTGCTTTATCCTACAAATACCATGGATATCCACCAATGAGAACGCAGGACACTCCCGTCACCTCCATCATTGTCCTATATACAGAGCTGCACGTCTGCCCCTCCGCTGCTTTATCCTACAAATACCATGGATATCCACCAATGAGAACGCAGGACACTCCCCGTCACCTCCATCATTGTCCTATATACAGAGCTGCACGTCTGCTCCTCCGCTGCTTTATCCTACAAATACCATGGATATCCACCAATGAGAGCGCAGGACACTCCCGTCACCTCCATCATTGTCCTATATACAGAGCTGCACGTCTGCTCCTCCGCTGCTTTATCCTACAAATACCATGGATATCCACCAATGAGAACGCAGGACACTCCCGTCACCTCCATCATTGTCCTATATACAGAGCTGCACGTCTGCTCCTCCGCTGCTTTATCCTACAAATACCATGGATATCCACCAATGAGAGCGCAAGACACTCCCCGTCACCTCCATCATTGTCCTATATACAGAGCTGCACGTCTGCCCCTCCGCTGCTTTATCCTACAAATACCATGGATATCCACCAATGAGAGCGCAGGACACTCCCGTCACCTCCATCATTGTCCTATATACAGAGCTGCACGTCTGCTCCTCCGCTGCTTTATCCTACAAATACCATGGATATCCACCAATGAGAACGCAGGACACTCCCGTCACCTCCATCATTGTCCTATATACAGAGCTGCACGTCTGCCCCTCCGCTGCTTTATCCTACAAATACCATGGATATCCACCAATGAGAGCGCAGGACACTCCCGTCACCTCCATCATTGTCCTATATACAGAGCTGCACGTCTGCTCCTCCGCTGCTTTATCCTACAAATACCATGGATATCCACCAATGAGAACGCAGGACACTCCCGTCACCTCCATCATTGTCCTATATACAGAGCTGCACGTCTGCCCCTCCGCTGCTTTATCCTACAAATACCATGGATATCCACCAATGAGAACGCAGGACTCTCCCCGTCACCTCCATCATTGTCCTATATACAAAGCTGCACGTCTGCTCCTCCGCTGCTTTATCCTACAAATACCATGGATATCCACCAATGAGAACGCAGGACACTCCCGTCACCTCCATCATTGTCCTATATACAGAGCTGCACGTCTGCCCCTCCGCTGCTTTATCCTACAAATACCATGGATATCCACCAATGAGAACGCAGGACACTCCCGTCACCTCCATCATTGTCCTATATACAGAGCTGCACGTCTGCTCCTCCGCTGCTTTATCCTACAAATACCATGGATATCCACCAATGAGAGCGCAGGACACTCCCCGTCACCTCCATCATTGTCCTATATACAGAGCTGCACGTCTGCTCCTCCGCTGCTTTATCCTACAAATACCATGGATATCCACCAATGAGAGCGCAGGACACTCCCGTCACCTCCATCATTGTCCTATATACAGAGCTGCACGTCTGCTCCTCCGCTGCTTTATCCTACAAATACCATGGATATCCACCAATGAGAGCGCAGGACACTCCCGTCACCTCCATCATTGTCCTATATACAGAGCTGCACGTCTGCCCCTCCGCTGCTTTATCCTACAAATACCATGGATATCCACCAATGAGAACGCAGGACACTCCCGTCACCTCCATCATTGTCCTATATACAGAGCTGCATGTCTGCGCCTCCGCTGCTTTATCCTACAAATACCATGGATATCCACCAATGAGAACGCAGGACACTCCCCGTCACCTCCATCATTGTCCTATATACAGAGCTGCACGTCTGCTCCTCCGCTGCTTTATCCTACAAATACCATGGATATCCACCAATGAGAACGCAGGACTCTCCCCGTCACCTCCATCATTGTCCTATATACAGAGCTGCACGTCTGCTCCTCCGCTGCTTTATCCTACAAATACCATGGATATCCACCAATGAGAGCGCAGGACACTCCCGTCACCTCCATCATTGTCCTATATACAGAGCTGCACGTCTGCCCCTCCGCTGCTTTATCCTACAAATACCATGGATATCCACCAATGAGAGCGCAGGACACTCCCGTCACCTCCATCATTGTCCTATATACAGAGCTGCACGTCTGCCCCTCCGCTGCTTTATCCTACAAATACCATGGATATCCACCAATGAGAGCGCAGGACACTCCGCGTCACCTCCATCATTGTCCTATATACAGAGCTGCACGTCTGCCCCTCCGCTGCTTTATCCTACAAATACCATGGATATCCACCAATGAGAACGCAGGACACTCCCCGTCACCTCCATCATTGTCCTATATACAGAGCTGCACGTCTGCCCCTCCGCTGCTTTATCCTACAAATACCATGGATATCCACCAATGAGAACGCAGGACACTCCCCGTCACCTCCATCATTGTCCTATATACAGAGCTGCACGTCTGCCCCTCCGCTGCTTTATCCTACAAATACCATGGATATCCACCAATGAGAACGCAGGACACTCCCGTCACCTCCATCATTGTCCTATATACAGAGCTGCACGTCTGCTCCTCCGCTGCTTTATCCTACAAATACCATGGATATCCACCAATGAGAACGCAGGACACTCCCCGTCACCTCCATCATTGTCCTATATACAGAGCTGCACGTCTGCCCCTCCGCTGCTTTATCCTACAAATACCATGGATATCCACCAATGAGAATGCAGGACACTCCCCGTCACCTCCATCATTGTCCTATATACAGAGCTGCACGTCTGCTCCTCCGCTGCTTTATCCTACAAATACCATGGATATCCACCAATGAGAACGCAGGACACTCCGCGTCACCTCCATCATTGTCCTATATACAGAGCTGCACGTCTGCCCCTCCGCTGCTTTATCCTACAAATACCATGGATATCCACCAATGAGAGCGCAGGACCCTCCCCGTCACCTCCATCATTGTCCTATATACAGAGCTGCACGTCTGCGCCTCCGCTGCTTTATCCTACAAATACCATGGATATCCACCAATGAGAGTGCAGGACACTCCCGTCACCTCCATCATTGTCCTATATACAGAGCTGCACGTCTGCCCCTCCGCTGCTTTATCCTACAAATACCATGGATATCCACCAATGAGAACGCAGGACACTCCCCGTCACCTCCATCATTGTCCTATATACAGAGCTGCACGTCTGCCCCTCCGCTGCTTTATCCTACAAATACCATGGATATCCACCAATGAGAACGCAGGACACTCCCGTCACCTCCAGCATTGTCCTATATACAGAGCTGCACGTCTGCCCCTCCGCTGCTTTATCCTACAAATACCATGGATATCCACCAATGAGAACGCAGGACACTCCCGTCACCTCCATCATTGTCCTATATACAGAGCTGCACGTCTGCCCCTCCGCTGCTTTATCCTACAAATACCATGGATATCCACCAATGAGAACGCAGGACACTCCCCGTCACCTCCATCATTGTCCTATATACAGAGCTGCACGTCTGCTCCTCCGCTGCTTTATCCTACAAATACCATGGATATCCACCAATGAGAACGCAGGACACTCCCGTCACCTCCATCATTGTCCTATATACAGAGCTGCACGTCTGCTCCTCCGCTGCTTTATCCTACAAATACCATGGATATCCACCAATGATAGCGCAGGACACTCCCCGTCACCTCCATCATTGTCCTATATACAGAGCTGCACGTCTGCCCCTCCGCTGCTTTATCCTACAAATACCATGGATATCCACCAATGAGAGTGCAGGACACTCCCCGTCACCTCCATCATTGTCCTATATACAGAGCTGCACGTCTGCGCCTCCGCTGCTTTATCCTACAAATACCATGGATATCCACCAATGAGAGCGCAGGACACTCCCGTCACCTCCATCATTTTCCTATATACAGAGCTGCACGTCTGCTCCTCCGCTGCTTTATCCTACAAATACCATGGATATCCACCAATGAGAACGCAGGACACTCCCCGTCACCTCCATCATTGTCCTATATACAGAGCTGCACGTCTGCCCCTCCGCTGCTTTATCCTACAAATACCATGGATATCCACCAATGAGAATGCAGGACACTCCCCGTCACCTCCATCATTGTCCTATATACAGAGCTGCACGTCTGCTCCTCCGCTGCTTTATCCTACAAATACCATGGATATCCACCAATGAGAGCGCAGGACCCTCCCCGTCACCTCCATCATTGTCCTATATACAGAGCTGCACGTCTGCCCCTCCGCTGCTTTATCCTACAAATACCATGGATATCCACCAATGAGAGCGCAGGACCCTCCCCGTCACCTCCATCATTGTCCTATATACAGAGCTGCACGTCTGCCCCTCCGCTGCTTTATCCTACAAATACCATGGATATCCACCAATGAGAACGCAGGACACTCCCGTCACCTCCATCATTGTCCTATATACAGAGCTGCACGTCTGCGCCTCTGCTGCTTTATCCTACAAATACCATGGATATCCACCAATGAGAGCGCAGGACACTCCCCGTCACCTCCATCATTGTCCTATATACAGAGCTGCACGTCTGCCCCTCCGCTGCTTTATCCTACAAATACCATGGATATCCACCAATGAGAGCGCAGGACACTCCCGTCACCTCCATCATTGTCCTATATACAGAGCTGCACGTCTGCCCCTCCGCTGCTTTATCCTACAAATACCATGGATATCCACCAATGAGAACGCAGGACACTCCCCGTCACCTCCATCATTGTCCTATATACAGCGCTGCACGTCTGCCCCTCCGCTGCTTTATCCTACAAATACCATGGATATCCACCAATGAGAACGCAGGACACTCCCGTCACCTCCATCATTGTCCTATATACAGAGCTGCACGTCTGCCCCTCCGCTGCTTTATCCTACAAATACCATGGATATCCACCAATGAGAGCGCAGGACACTCCCGTCACCTCCATCATTGTCCTATATACAGAGCTGCACGTCTGCTCCTCCGCTGCTTTATCCTACAAATACCATGGATATCCACCAATGAGAGCGCAGGACACTCCGCGTCACCTCCATCATTGTCCTATATACAGAGCTGCACGTCTGCCCCTCCGCTGCTTTATCCTACAAATACCATGGATATCCACCAATGAGAACGCAGGACACTCCCCGTCACCTCCATCATTGTCCTATATACAGAGCTGCACGTCTGCCCCTCCGCTGCTTTATCCTACAAATACCATGGATATCCACCAATGAGAACGCAGGACACTCCCGTCACCTCCATCATTGTCCTATATACAGAGCTGCACGTCTGCCCCTCCGCTGCTTTATCCTACAAATACCATGGATATCCACCAATGAGAACGCAGGACACTCCCCGTCACCTCCATCATTGTCCTATATACAGAGCTGCACGTCTGCTCCTCCGCTGCTTTATCCTACAAATACCATGGATATCCACCAATGAGAGCGCAGGACACTCCCCGTCACCTCCATCATTGTCCTATATACAGAGCTGCACGTCTGCCCCTCCGCTGCTTTATCCTACAAATACCATGGATATCCACCAATGAGAACGCAGGACACTCCCGTCACCTCCATCATTGTCCTATATACAGAGCTGCACGTCTGCCCCTCCGCTGCTTTATCCTACAAATACCATGGATATCCACCAATGAGAGCGCAGGACACTCCCATCACCTCCATCATTGTCCTATATACAGAGCTGCACGTCTGCTCCTCCGCTGCTTTATCCTACAAATACCATGGATATCCACCAATGAGAACGCAGGACACTCCCCGTCACCTCCATCATTGTCCTATATATAGAGCCGCACGTCTGCTCCTCCGCTGCTTTATCCTACAAATACCATGGATATCCACCAATGAGAGCGCAGGACACTCCTGTCACCTCCATCATTGTCCTATATACAGAGCTGCACGTCTGCCCCTCCGCTGCTTTATCCTACAAATACCATGGATATCCACCAATGAGAGCGCAGGACACTCCCCGTCACCTCCATCATTGTCCTATATACAGAGCTGCACGTCTGCCCCTCCGCTGCTTTATCCTACAAATACCATGGATATCCACCAATGAGAGCGCAGGACCCTCCCCGTCACCTCCATCATTGTCCTATATACAGAGCTGCACGTCTGCTCCTCCGCTGCTTTATACTACAAATACCATGGATATCCACCAATGAGAGCGCAGGACACTCCCGTCACCTCCATCATTGTCCTATATACAGACCTGCACGTCTGCCCCTCCGCTGCTTTATCCTACAAATACCATGGATATCCACCAATGAGAACGCAGGACACTCCCGTCACCTCCATCATTGTCCTATATACAGAGCTGCACGTCTGCCCCTCCGCTGCTTTATCCTACAAATACCATGGATATCCACCAATGAGAGCGCAGGACACTCCCCGTCACCTCCATCATTGTCCTATATACAGAGCTGCACGTCTGCTCCTCCGCTGCTTTATCCTACAAATACCATGGATATCCACCAATGAGAGCGCAGGACCCTCCCCGTCACCTCCATCATTGTCCTATATACAGAGCTGCACGTCTGCCCCTCCGCTGCTTTATCCTACAAATACCATGGATATCCACCAATGAGAGCGCAGGACACTCCCCGTCACCTCCATCATTGTCCTATATACAGAGCTGCACGTCTGCTCCTCCGCTGCTTTATCCTACAAATACCATGGATATCCACCAATGAGAGCGCAGGACACTCCCCGTCACCTCCATCATTGTCCTATATACAGAGCTGCACGTCTGCCCCTCCGCTGCTTTATCCTACAAATACCATGGATATCCACCAATGAGAACGCAGGACACTCCCGTCACCTCCATCATTGTCCTATATACAGAGCTGCACGTCTGCCCCTCCGCTGCTTTATCCTACAAATACCATGGATATTCACCAATGAGAACGCAGGACACTCCCCGTCACCTCCATCATTGTCCTATATACAGAGCTGCACGTCTGCCCCTCCGCTGCTTTATCCTACAAATACCATGGATATCCACCAATGAGAGCGCAGGACACTCCCCGTCACCTCCATCATTGTCCTATATACAGAGCTGCACGTCTGCTCCTCCGCTGCTTTATCCTACAAATACCATGGATATCCACCAATGAGAACGCAGGACACTCCCCGTCACCTCCATCATTGTCCTATATACAGAGCTGCACGTCTGCTCCTCCGCTGCTTTATCCTACAGATACCATGGATATCCACCAATGAGAGCGCAGGACACTCCCGTCACCTCCATCATTGTCCTATATACAGAGCTGCACGTCTGCGCCTCCGCTGCTTTATCCTACAAATACCATGGATATCCACCAATGAGAGCGCAGGACACTCCCGTCACCTCCATCATTGTCCTATATACAGAGCTGCACGTCTGCTCCTCCGCTGCTTTATCCTACAAATACCATGGATATCCACCAATGAGAGCGCAGGACACTCCGCGTCACCTCCATCATTGTCCTATATACAGAGCTGCACGTCTGCCCCTCCGCTGCTTTATCCTACAAATACCATGGATATCCACCAATGAGAACGCAGGACACTCCCCGTCACCTCCATCATTGTCCTATATACAGAGCTGCACGTCTGCCCCTCCGCTGCTTTATCCTACAAATACCATGGATATCCACCAATGAGAACGCAGGACACTCCGCGTCACCTCCATCATTGTCCTATATACAGAGCTGCACGTCTGCTCCTCCGCTGCTTTATCCTACAAATACCATGGATATCCACCAATGAGAGCACAGGACACTCCCGTCACCTCCATCATTGTCCTATATACAGAGCTGCACGTCTGCCCCTCCGCTGCTTTATCCTACAAATACCATGGATATCCACCAATGAGAGCGCAGGACACTCCCGTCACCTCCATCATTGTCCTATATACAGAGCTGCACGTCTGCCCCTCCGCTGCTTTATCCTACAAATACCATGGATATCCACCAATGAGAACGCAGGACACTCCCGTCACCTCCATCATTGTCCTATATACAGAGCTGCACGTCTGCTCCTCCGCTGCTTTATCCTACAAATACCATGGATATCCACCAATGAGAACGCAGGACACTCCCGTCACCTCCATCATTGTCCTATATACAGAGCTGCACGTCTGCCCCTCCGCTGCTTTATCCTACAAATACCATGGATATCCACCAATGAGAGCGCAGGACACTCCCGTCACCTCCATCATTGTCCTATATACAGAGCTGCACGTCTGCTCCTCCGCTGCTTTATCCTACAAATACCATGGATATCCACCAATGAGAACGCAGGACACTCCCGTCACCTCCATCATTGTCCTATATACAGAGCTGCACGTCTGCCCCTCCGCTGCTTTATCCTACAAATACCATGGATATCCACCAATGAGAACGCAGGACACTCCCGTCACCTCCATCATTGTCCTATATACAGAGCTGCACGTCTGCTCCTCCGCTGCTTTATCCTACAAATACCATGGATATCCACCAATGAGAACGCAGGACACTCCCGTTACCTCCATCATTGTCCTATATACAGAGCTGCACGTCTGCTCCTCCGCTGCTTTATCCTACAAATACCATGGATATCCACCAATGAGAACGCAGGACACTCCCCGTCACCTCCATCATTGTCCTATATACAGAGCTGCACGTCTGCTCCTCCGCTGCTTTATCCTACAAATACCATGGATATCCACCAATGAGAACGCAGGACACTCCCCGTCACCTCCATCATTGTCCTATATACAGAGCTGCACGTCTGCCCCTCCGCTGCTTTATCCTACAAATACCATGGATATCCACCAATGAGAGCGCAGGACACTCCCCGTCACCTCCATCATTGTCCTATATACAGAGCTGCACGTCTGCTCCTCCGCTGCTTTATCCTACAAATACCATGGATATCCACCAATGAGAACGCAGGACACTCCCCGTCACCTCCATCATTGTCCTATATACAGAGCTGCACGTCTGTTCCTCCGCTGCTTTATCCTACAGATACCATGGATATCCACCAATGAGAGCGCAGGACACTCCCCGTCACCTCCATCATTGTCCTATATACAGAGCTGCACGTCTGCTCCTCCGCTGCTTTATCCTACAAATACCATGGATATCCACCAATGAGAGCGCAGGACACTCCCGTCACCTCCATCATTGTCCTATATACAGAGCTGCACGTCTGCCCCTCCGCTGCTTTATCCTACAAATACCATGGATATCCACCAATGAGAGCGCAGGACACTCCCCGTCACCTCCATCATTGTCCTATATACAGAGCTGTACGTCTGCCCCTCCGCTGCTTTATCCTACAAATACCATGGATATCCACCAATGAGAGCGCAGGACACTCCCCGTCACCTCCATCATTGTCCTATATACAGAGCTGCACGTCTGCCCCTCCGCTGCTTTATCCTACATATACCATGGATATCCACCAATGAGAGCGCAGGACACTCCCCGTCACCTCCATCATTGTCCTATATACAGAGCTGCACGTCTGCTCCTCCGCTGCTTTATCCTACAAATACCATGGATATCCACCAATGAGAGCGCAGGACACTCCCCGTCACCTCCATCATTGTCCTATATACAGAGCTGCACGTCTGCTCCTCCGCTGCTTTATCCTACAAATACCATGGATATCCACCAATGAGAACGCAGGACACTCCCCGTCACCTCCATCATTGTCCTATATACAGAGCTGCACGTCTGCTCCTCCGCTGCTTTATCCTACAAATACCATGGATATCCACCAATGAGAGCGCAGGACACTCCCGTCACCTCCATCATTGTCCTATATACAGAGCTGCACGTCTGCTCCTCCGCTGCATTATCCTACAAATACCATGGATATCCACCAATGAGAACGCAGGACACTCCCGTCACCTCCATCATTGTCCTATATACAGAGCTGCACGTCTGCTCCTCCGCTGCTTTATCCTACAAATACCATGGATATCCACCAATGAGAGCGCAGGACACTCCCGTCACCTCCATCATTGTCCTATATACAGAGCTGCACGTCTGCTCCTCCGCTGCTTTATCCTACAAATACCATGGATATCCACCAATGAGAGCGCAGGACACTCCCGTCACCTCCATCATTGTCCTATATACAGAGCTGCACGTCTGCTCCTCCGCTGCTTTATCCTACAAATACCATGGATATCCACCAATGAGAGCGCAGGACACTCCCGTCACCTCCATCATTGTCCTATATACAGAGCTGCACGTCTGCCCCTCCGCTGCTTTATCCTACAAATACCATGGATATCCACCAATGAGAGCGCAGGACACTCCCCGTCACCTCCATCATTGTCCTATATACAGAGCTGCACGTCTGCTCCTCCGCTGCTTTATCCTACAAATACCATGGATATCCACCAATGAGAACGCAGGACACTCGAGTCACCTCCATCATTGTCCTATATACAGAGCTGCACGTCTGCCCCTCCGCTGCTTTATCCTACAAATACCATGGATATCCACCAATGAGAGCGCAGGACACTCCCGTCACCTCCATCATTGTCCTATATACAGAGCTGCACGTCTGCTCCTCCGCTGCTTTATCCTACAAATACCATGGATATCCACCAATGAGAACGCAGGACACTCCCCGTCACCTCCATCATTGTCCTATATACAGAGCTGCACGTCTGCCCCTCCGCTGCTTTATCCTACAAATACCATGGATATCCACCAATGAGAACGCAGGACACTCCCGTCACCTCCATCATTGTCCTATATACAGAGCTGCACGTCTGCCCCTCCGCTGCTTTATCCTACAAATACCATGGATATCCACCAATGAGAGCGCAGGACACTCCCGTCACCTCCATCATTGTCCTATATACAGAGCTGCACGTCTGCCCCTCCGCTGCTTTATCCTACAAATACCATGGATATCCACCAATGAGAGCGCAGGACACTCCCCGTCACCTCCATCATTGTCCTATATACAGAGCTGCACGTCTGCTCCTCCGCTGCTTTATCCTACAAATACCATGGATATCCACCAATGAGAGCGCAGGACACTCCCGTCACCTCCATCATTGTCCTATATACAGAGCTGCACGTCTGCTCCTCCGCTGCTTTATCCTACAAATACCATGGATATCCACCAATGAGAGCGCAGGACACTCCCGTCACCTCCATCATTGTCCTATATACAGAGCTGCACGTCTGCCCCTCCGCTGCTTTATCCTACAAATACCATGGATATCCACCAATGAGAGCGCAGGACACTCCCGTCACCTCCATCATTGTCCTATATACAGAGCTGCACGTCTGCTCCTCCGCTGCTTTATCCTACAAATACCATGGATATCCACCAATGAGAGCGCAGGACACTCCCGTCACCTCCATCATTGTCCTATATACAGAGCTGCACGTCTGCCCCTCCGCTGCTTTATCCTACAAATACCATGGATATCCACCAATGAGAGCGCAGGACACTCCCCGTCACCTCCATCATTGTCCTATATACAGAGCTGCACGTCTGCTCCTCCGCTGCTTTATCCTACAAATACCATGGATATCCACCAATGAGAGCGCAGGACACTCCCCGTCACCTCCATCATTGTCCTATATACAGAGCTGCACGTCTGCTCCTCCGCTGCTTTATCCTACAAATACCATGGATATCCACCAATGAGAACGCAGGACACTCCCCGTCACCTCCATCATTGTCCTATATACAGAGCTGCACGTCTGCTCCTCCGCTGCTTTATCCTACAAATACCATGGATATCCACCAATGAGAGCGCAGGACACTCCCGTCACCTCCATCATTGTCCTATATACAGAGCTGCACGTCTGCTCCTCCGCTGCTTTATCCTACAAATACCATGGATATCCACCAATGAGAACGCAGGACACTCCCCGTCACCTCCATCATTGTCCTATATACAGACCTGCACGTCTGCCCCTCCGCTGCTTTATCCTACATATACCATGGATATCCACCAATGAGAGCGCAGGACACTCCCCGTCACCTCCATCATTTTCCGGTATTATTATATGGCCCTTATTATCCGGGGTCCGCACTCTCAATGCCAGGGAGCTGCTGCACAGCTGTACTCTCTCTGGATGTGAAGGGTCTTGGGGTTATACACTGATTTATCGCCTTCTATTCTGGTAACATCACTTTATACAGTGTCGGAGTCTAAACTGGTCTTAAAGCAGGAAAAATAAGAACCAATGTTTAGTAAAACATGCAGCCTATACATGATGGGAGTTGTAGTTACACAGATAGAGATCTGCAGATACAAGAGACACTTTATGCTGTTCCATAGGAACAGCTGAACTGCAAACGCAGAAAGAAAAAGAATGGCCCTCTCCGGCTCTCGTTGCTAGGCACATTGTAAGTACGTCTATGGTTGGCGGAAGTTAAGTTCCTATCAGAAGCAGGCGGGAAATGTGCGCATTGTGGTTGGCGAAAGTCATAGTAACCCGCTGGAAATCTTCCACAGTTGTTACGTTTGGCTGGCGGAAGTGATGTAATTCAGTGGTTGGCGGAAGTGATGTAGTTCAGTGGTTGGCGTTGCTGCGGATGGATGCGGTTGGCGGAAGTGATGTAGTTCAGTGGTTGGCCGTTGCTGCGGATGGATGCGGTTGGCGGAAGTGATGTAATTCAGTGGTTGGCCGTTGCTGCGGGTGGCTGCGGTTGGCGGAAGCTGGGATTGCACATCTGTTTCGTGTTCGCTGTGTTACGTGTGGTTGGCGGAAGTGCAGCTGTAAGACTCGTCCGTGTCACACCGGAGACATGAGTGTGTTCGACCTGTTCAGGCGCTTCTTCTACCCCCCGGGGACGAGGTGAGGAGACCCGAGGGGTACATGGGTTGTTTTAGTGTAGAACTGCTGTCATGGGTGCTGCGCACTCCCCGAGAGCCCGACCCCTCACATGTTCATCAAGGGTTACATGTTATCCTCCAGTCACCTCCAGAGCTGCAGTCACACTATACATTATTCTCCAGTCACAGTTAGAGCTGCAGTCACACTATACACTATCCTCCAGTCACCTCCAGAGCTGCGGTCGCACTATACACTATCCTCCAGTCCCCTCCAGAGCTGCGGTCACACTATACACTATCCTCCAGTCCCCTCCAGAGCTGCGGTCACACTATACACTATCCTCCAGTCACCTCCAGAGCTGCAGTCACACTATACACTATCCTCCAGTCCCCTCCAGAGCTGCGGTCACACTATACACTATCCTCCAGTCCCCTCCAGAGCTGCGGTCACACTATACACTATCCTCCAGTCACCTCCAGAGCTGCAGTCACACTATACACTATCCTCCAGTCACCGCTAGAGCTGCAGTCACACTATACACCATCCTCCAGTCACCTCCAGAGCTGCGGTCGTACTATACACTATCCTCCAGTCACCTCCAGAGCTGTAGTCACACTATACACTATCCTCCAGTCACCTCCAGAGCTGCAGTCACACTATACACTATCCTTCAGAGCTGCAGTCACACTATACACTATCCTCCAGTCAACTCCAGAGCTGCGGTCACACTATACACTATCCTCCAGTCCCCTCCAGAGCTGCGGTCACACTATACACCATCCTCCAGTCACCTCCAGAGCTGCGGTCACACTATACACCATCCTCCAGTCACCTCCAGAGCTGCGGTCACGCTATGCACTATCCGCCAGTCACCGCTAGAGGTGCAGTCACACCATACACTATCCTCCAGTCACCTCTAGAGCTGCAGTCACTATACACCATCCTCCAGTCACCTCCAGAGCTGCGGTCGCACTATACACTATCCTCCAGTCCCCTCCAGAGCTGCGGTCACATTATACACCATCCTCCAGTCCCCTCCAGAGCTGCAGTCACAGTATACACTATCCTCCAGTCACCTCCAGAGCTGCGGTCACACTATACACTATCCTCCAGTCACCGCTAGAGCTGCAGTCACACTATACACTATCCTCCAGTCACCTCCAGAGCTGCAGTCACACTATACACTATCCTCCAGTCACCTCCAGAGCTGCGGTCACACTATACACTATCCTCCAGTCACCTCCAGAGCTGCGGTCACACTATACACTATCCTCCAGTCACCTCCAGAGCTGCGGTCACACTTTACACTATCCTCCAGTCACCTCCAGAGCTGCGGTCACACTATACACTATCCTCCAGTCACCTCCAGAGCTGCGGTCACACTATACACTATCCTCCAGTCACCTCCAGAGCTGCGGTCACACTATACACTATCCTCCAGTCACCTCCAGAGCTGCGGTCACACTATACACTATCCTCCAGTCACCTCCAGAGCTGCGGTCACACTATACACTATCCTCCAGTCACCTCCAGAGCTGCAGTCACACTATACACTATCCTCCAGTCACCTCCAGAGCTGCAGTCACACTATACACTATCCTCCAGTCCCTTCCAGAGCTGCGGTCGCACTATACACTATCCTCCAGAGCTGCGGTCACACTATACACTATTCTCCAGTCACCGCTAGAGCTGCAGTCACACTATACACTATCCTCCAGTCACCTCTAGAGCTGCGGTCACACTATACACTATCCTCCAGTCCCTTCCAGAGCTGCGGTCGCACTATACACTATCCTCCAGAGCTGCGGTCACACTATACACTATCCTCCAGAGCTGCAGTTACACTACACACTATCCTCCAGTCACTTCCAGAGCTGCAGTTTCACTATCCTCCAGTAACTTCCAGAGCTGCAGTTTCACTATCCTCCAGTAACTTCCAGAGCTGCAGTTTCACTATCCTCCAGTAACTTCCAGAGCTGCAGTTACACTATCCTCCAGTCACTTCCAGAGCTGCAGTTACACTATCCTCCAGTCACACTGTCCTCCAGTCACCTCCAGAGCTGCGGTCACACTATACACTATCCTCCAATCCCCTCCAGAGCTCCGGTCACACCATACACTATCCTCCAGTCACCTCCAGAGCTGCAGTCACACTATACACTATCCTCCAATCCCCTCCAGAGCTCCGGTCACACCATACACTATCCTCCAGTCACCTCCAGAGCTGCGGTCACACTATACACTATCCTCCAATCCCCTCCAGAGCTCCGGTCACACCATACACTATCCTCCAGTCACCTCCAGAGCTGCAGTCACACTTTTTATTTTCCTTGGTGCAGTTAGATCAGAATTTATGAGCAGAGCGTTTGCAGCTTTGCAGGTGAGTGGAGTATAAGCCGCTCTGGTCGTGCACTCGGAGTCGTCTGATGGAATCTCATGTACTCCCGCACCCGCCATGAGGGCTATAGGGGAGGGGTTATGCAGAGGAGTGGGCGGGGCTGTGACTACCTCTGGCCTGTGCTCTGGTTGCAGGGACTCGTTCTTCGGGGGGATGACCTTGGATGAGGATGAAGATGACGAGGAGGATGAGGAGGGCGACTTCTTCTTCCACCACGAGTCGGGGTTCCCCCAGGAGCCTCCATCTTGGCGCAGCCGCCCCCCGTTTCACGACCCCTTCGGCTTTGACGACTTTTTTCGGGATTTTAATGAACTGTTTGCTGATTTTGGATCAATGATTCCTGAACTAAACCGTAAGTCACCAATCCTGAGCGGGAGGCGGGGCTTAGCCTAGGAGATTGCTGGGGGTTGTAGTCCTCTGAGAATGGATTATAGGGTCCTCCAGTCACTTCCAGAGCTGCGATTATCACAAAGACACAATTCAAACTCCAGAACCGACATCTTCACTTATACAAAAGGGTTAAAGTAGCCAAGAGGGTCACAGATTTAATACTTGAAAATGTGTAAAACCCCATAAAACCTATAAATGTGGTGTCACCGCGATCGCAGCGAACCAAAGAATTAAGCAGACGCATCATTTGGGGCACATGGCGAAAATCGTAAAAACTGGGGCCACAAGAAAGTGATGCAAATGTGTCCCCTGGGGGGAATAGACCACACCTCTAAATTATACACCCATCCCCTGGGGGAATAGACCACACCTCTAAATTATACACCCATCCCCTGGGGGAATAGACCACGCCTCTAAGTTATACAGCCATCCCCTGGGGGGGAATAGACCACGCCTCTAAATTATACACCCATCCCCTGGGGGGAATAGACCACGCCTTTAAATTATACACCCATCCCCTGGGGGGAATAGACCACGCCTCTAAATTATACACCCATCCCCTGGGGGGAATAGACCACGCCTCTAAATTATACACCCATCCCCTGGGGAATAGACCACACCTCTAAATTATACACCCATCCCCTGGGGAAATAGACCACGCCTCTAAGTTATACACCCATCCCCTGGGGGGGGAATAGACCACGCCTCTAAATTATACACCCATCCCCTGGGGGGAATAGACCACGCCTCTAAATTATACACCCATCCCCTGGGGGAATAGACCACTCCTCTAAATTATACACCCACCCCCTGGGGGGGGAATAGACCACTCCTCTAAATTATACACCCACCCCCTGGGGGGGGGAATAGACCACGCCTCTAAATTATACACCCATCCCCTGGGGGGAATAGACCACGCCTCTAAATTATACACCCATCCCCTGGGGGAATAGACCACTCCTCTAAATTATACACCAACCCCCTGGGGGGAATAGACCACACCTCTAAATTATACACCCATCCCCTGGGGGGAATAGACCACGCCTCTAAATTATACACCCATCCCCTGGGGGGAATAGACCACTCCTCTAAATTATACACCCACCCCCTGGGGGGAATAGACCACTCCTCTAAATTATACACCCACCCCCTGGGGGGAATAGACCACGCCTCTAAATTATACACCCATCCCCTGGGGGGGGGAATAGACCACGCCTCTAAGTTATACACCCATCCCCTGGGGGGAATAGACCACGCCTCTAAATTATACACCCATCCCCTGGGGGGAATAGACCACGCCTCTAAATTATACACCCATCCCGGGGGGGAATAGACCACGCCTCTAAATTATACACCCATCCCCTGGGGGAATAGACCACGCCTCTAAATTATACACCCACCCCCAGGGGGAATAGACCACGCCTCTAAATTATACACCCACCCCCAGGGGGAATAGGGGAGTGTTTGCCGCAATCCGCCCGTGATCCTCTCTGAACACGTGAAGCCGACACTAAGGGGTTAAAGGATTATTACACAGCTGCAATCCTAGAACTGAAGCATTGGTGGCTGGACTCCAGCGACAGTCTGAGAAATCCTACAATAACAGCCGAATGATCGCCGGCCTGTGGGGAACGGATCCCCCGCCTCTAATAATCAATGTACCCAGTACATTGGGACAAGCCCCAGTGATGGCCGCCCAGGAGGAGCCGGCACGAGGGTTACATGGAGGAAGCGATACAATATATCAAATTGTAACCACCGAGGTAAATAATAGAATACTACAACAATGTGTCATTACTGGACACTACTGATACAGAACAGTGTAAGGCGCATCCCAAAAACTTGTCATCCCCCGTCATCCCCCGTCCACCCTGACACGTAAGACCTTCCTCCGGGAGGAGGGGGGGCTATACATCAATGGTGACTTGTGTACTCGCCTTCGTGTGTTCATGCAGTGATTGCTGGACGATCACGTGTACACGGACAGAACGACTCTGCTAGGGGAGGTCCACCGCTCTGTGGGCGTGAAGAAAAACATATAGAAGACCACACCTACTGCGCCATTGGTGTCCGGAAAAGACCACATGCGCCTCTCGTGATGCCGGGGCCGGAGGGACCGCCCACCCCCAGGGTCACACGGAGAGGATAAAGTTCAATGCCCGTGGCGCATGGTCATGGGGGACGACGCACTAATAAGCAGGTCATGCGCTCACTCCACGGGCGCCATATTATAGAAGAGGGAACGCGCCCCAAGTCCAATAGATACAAATTAGATAACGTGGTGCAGGAATAATAGATGAACATAAAAACGGGATTACCACGCCTTAGAACGCGTAATTTTACGTCCCAGCAAACATTAACTAATCACAGACAATCCCACAACGTCTACAATAGGGAAAAGTGTCTGCGTAGTGCGGCCATGAAGGTGTGTGTTATATCCAACCTCATTATTCATCAGGAAATCCGTGGCTGAATGTGAAAGAAAATCTATGAAAAACTATAAAAAGCGAAGAAAGGGAAAAAATAAAAAGCGAAAAATTGATAAAAATCAAACAAAAGAATCAACAATCATGACACAAGTCAATCCGCGATGACGATAAGTGAGAGTGAACGCAATGAAATGTGAAAAATGCAAAAAAAAAAAGAACTTTCGGCGGCGCTGTGATTCGTGTCTGTTTATGGTCTTGGTTATTCCGCGCTAAACTGCAGTCAAGAAGAACCTCGGATCTGATTCCTAAAGAAACAAATCCCCAACCACGACCGACCCAAACCAATCCATCAAAGCTCTAGAGAACCAAAGCAACATGAGATGTTCCCAACCCAAAGGGGCGACTCCTGCTCCCTACTGAAGCTCCACCCAACACTGACCAGGATACATCCCCATCACCCCAATCCTCGCTGCTAGAACTCCTCGACGGAAAACCCCGGGATAATGGAATCCGAGCAGGACGAGTGCGGATGAAATAACACAAGGAACGATCGGCTAAATGGAACTTCTGGATTAATAGTAATTACATCCATAATGTGACCAGTAACTACAACACTTCCCCGACTACATGCACCAGAGCCACCCCCCCCCAAACATCACCGCCAGCCCGCCCCCCCCAAATGTCACTTCCAGCCCCCCCAAATGTCACCACCAGCCCCCCTCCCCAATGTCACCCCCCCAAACGTCACTGCCAGCCCCCCAAACGTCACCACCAGCCCCCTCCCCAATGTCACCCCCCCAAATGTCACCTCCAGCCCCCCCAAATGTCACCTCCAGCCCCCCCCAAATGTCACCTCCAGCCCCCCCCAAATGTCACCTCCAGCCCCCCCCAAATGTCACCTCCAGCCCCCCCCAAATGTCACCTCCAGCCCCCCCCAAATGTCACCTCCAGCCCCCCCCAAATGTCACCTCCAGCCCCCCCCAAATGTCACCTCCAGCCCCCCCGCCAAACGTCACCACCAGCCCCCCCAAACGCCACCACCAGCCCCCCTCCCCAATGTCACCCCCCCAAACGTCACCACCAGCCCCCCTCCCCAATGTCACCCCCCCAAACGCCACCACCAGCCCCCCTCCCCAATGTCACCCCCCCAAACGTCACTGCCAGCCCCCCCAAACGTCAACCCCCCCAAACGTCACCGCCAGCCCGCCCCCCCCCAAATGTCACCTCCAGCCCCCCCAAATGTCACCTCCAGTCCCCCCCAAATGTCACCTCCAGCCCCCCCAAACGTCACCTCCAGCCCCCCTCCAAACGTCACCACCAGCCCCCCTCCCCAATGTCACCCCCCCAAACGTCACCACCAGCCCCCCTCCCCAATGTCACCCCCCAAACGTCACCACCAGACCCCCCCCCTTTAGAGGATGTAAAATGCCCAAGTGTACCCCAGTGTGAGGCAAACAGCATTGAACCAAGTAACTGATCCGGCAACAGCCAAAGGTGAGTTCTACCACGACCCGGAATATCGAATATTATACAGATGGACTCATCCACAGCCTGCCTGGACCCAAGAACTGCCCCTCCCATACCAAGAAGATTCTTCCATGTCTTTTATTCAGAAAACGTAATTTAAAAAAAACTGACTGCAGCTCTAGTTGTGACTGGAGGATAGACACTGATTGATGCAGCTCTGGGTGTGCTGGAGTATAAGAACACAACAGAATGCAGCTCTAGGTGTGACTACAGTGTGAAGCTGTGGGGTAGATTGCAGCTCTGGATGTAACTGGAGTGTATCATGCAGTTTAACCTCTTGTGTTCCTTTTGTCAGGGCATCCAGGGATTGAGCCCCCCGCTCAGGGTCCTGGGGGGTCCGGGAGGCGATCACTGAGAGATTTCATGTTGAAGCACCCAGACTCCCACCTCCCCAGAGACAAAGGGCCCAGCCCCAGTGAGGGTCCCAGAGATCCAAGATGGCTGCCACCATGGGTGCGTAGTGCGGTGCAGCACTAGGGGGCGCTCTGTGTGTGTCTTGTCTCCTCACAACATCTGTTTTATTGCAGCAGGACAACACTGGTGGCGTCGTACCTCCCGGAGACACCAAGCAGGACAAAAGTAAGTGCACTCCATCCCCTGAGCCGCCCACTCGCCTCCTCTCCTGTTTGTGCCCGGCCGCTCGCTCGCCTCCTCTCCTGCCTGCGCCCGGCTGCTCGCTCGCTCGCCTCCTCTCCTGCCTGCGCCCGGCTGCTCGCTCGCCTCCTCTCCTGCCTGCGCCCGGCTGCTCGCTCGCCTCCTCTCCTGCCTGCGCCCGCCCTCTCGCCTCCTCTCCTGCCTGCGGCCGGCCGCCCTCTCGCCCCCTCCTGCCTGCGACCGGCCGCCCGCTCGCCTCCTCTCCTGCTTGCGCCCGGCCGCTCACCTCCTCTCCTGCCTGCGCCGGCTCGATCTCGCCTCCTCTCCTGCCTGCGGCCGCTCGCCTCCTCTCCTGCCTGCACCGGCTCGATCTCGCCCCCTCTCCTGTCTGCGCCCGGCCGCTCGCTCGCCTCCTCTCCTCTCCTGCCTGCGCCCGGCCGCTCGCCTCCTCTCCTGCCTGCGCCCCATTGCCTCCTCTCCTCTCCTGCCTGCGCCCCATTGCCTCCTCTCCTCTCCTGCCTGCGCCCCATTGCCTCCTCTCCTGCCTGCGCCCCATTGCCTCCTCTCCTGCCTGCGCCCCATTGCCTCCTCTCCTGCCTGCGCCTCATTGCCTCCTCTCCTGCCTGCGCCCCATTGCCTCCTCTCCTGCCTGCGCCCCATTGCCTCCTCTCCTGCCTGCGCCCCATTGCCTCCTCTCCTGCCTGCGCCCCATTGCTTCCTCTCCTGCCTGCGCCCCATTGCTTCCTCTCCTGCCTGCGCCCCATTGCTTCCTCTCCTGCCTGCGCCCCATTGCTTCCTCTCCTGCCTGCGCCCCATTGCTTCCTCTCCTGCCTGCGCCCCATTGCTTCCTCTCCTGCCTGCGCCCCATCGCCTCCTCTCCTGCCTGCGCCCCATCGCCTCCTCTCCTGCCTGCGCCCCATCGCCTCCTCTCCTGCCTGCGCCCCATCGCCTCCTCTCCTGCCTGCGCCCGGCCGCTCGCTCGCCTCCTCTCCTGCCTGCGCCCCATCGCCTCCTCTCCTGCCTGCGCCCCATCGCCTCCTCTCCTGCCTGCGCCCCATCGCCTCCTCTCCTGCCTGCGCCCCATCGCCTCCTCTCCTGCCTGCGCCCCATCGCCTCCTCTCCTGCCTGCGCCCCATCGCCTCCTCTCCTGCCTGCGCCCGGCCGCTCGCTCGCCTCCTCTCCTGCCTGCGCCCGGCCGCTCGCTCGCCTCCTCTCCTGCCTGCGCCCGGCCGCTCGCTCGCCTCCTCTCCTGCCTGCGCCCGGCCGCTCGCTCGCCTCCTCTCCTGCCTGCGCCCGGCCGCTCGCTCGCCTCCTCTCCTGCCTGCGCCCGGCCGCTCGCTCGCCTCCTCTCCTGCCTGCGCCCGGCCGCTCGCTCGCCTCCTCTCCTGCCTGCGCCCGGCCGCTCGCTCGCCTCCTCTCCTGCCTGCGCCCGGCCGCTCGCTCGCCTCCTCTCCTGCCTGCGCCCGGCCGCTCGCTCGCCTCCTCTCCTGCCTGCGCCCGCCTCCTCGCCTGCCTGCACCGGCTCGATATTGCCTCCTCTCCTGCCTGCGCCCGCTCGCCTCCTCTCCTGCCTGCACCGGCTCGATCTCGCCCCCTCTCCTGCCTGCGCCCGGCCGCTCGCTCGCCCCCTCTCCTGCCTGCGCCCCATTGCCTCCTCTCCTGCCTGCGCCCCATTGCCTCCTCTCCTGCCTGCGCCCCATTGCCTCCTCTCCTGCCTGCGCCTCATTGCCTCCTCTCCTGCCTGCGCCCCATTGCCTCCTCTCCTGCCTGCGCCCCATTGCCTCCTCTCCTGCCTGCGCCCCATTGCCTCCTCTCCTGCCTGCGCCCCATTGCTTCCTCTCCTGCCTGCGCCCCATTGCTTCCTCTCCTGCCTGCGCCCCATTGCTTCCTCTCCTGCCTGCGCCCCATTGCTTCCTCTCCTGCCTGCGCCCCATTGCTTCCTCTCCTGCCTGCGCCCCATCGCCTCCTCTCCTGCCTGCGCCCCATCGCCTCCTCTCCTGCCTGCGCCCCATCGCCTCCTCTCCTGCCTGCGCCCCATCGCCTCCTCTCCTGCCTGCGCCCGGCCGCTCGCTCGCCTCCTCTCCTGCCTGCGCCCCATCGCCTCCTCTCCTGCCTGCGCCCCATCGCCTCCTCTCCTGCCTGCGCCCCATCGCCTCCTCTCCTGCCTGCGCCTCATCGCCTCCACTCCTGCCTGCGCCCCATCGCCTCCTCTCCTGCCTGCGCCCCATCGCCTCCTCTCCTGCCTGCGCCCCATCGCCTCCTCTCCTGCCTGCGCCCCATCGCCTCCTCTCCTGCCTGCGCCCCATCGCCTCCTCTCCTGCCTGCGCCCCATCGCCTCCTCTCCTGCCTGCGCCCGGCCGCTCGCTCGCCTCCTCTCCTGCCTGCGCCCGGCCGCTCGCTCGCCTCCTCTCCTGCCTGCGCCCGGCCGCTCGCTCGCCTCCTCTCCTGCCTGCGCCCGGCCGCTCGCTCGCCTCCTCTCCTGCCTGCGCCCGCCTCCTCGCCTGCCTGCACCGGCTCGATATTGCCTCCTCTCCTGCCTGCGCCCGCTCGCCTCCTCTCCTGCCTGCACCGGCTCGATCTCGCCCCCTCTCCTGCCTGCGCCCGGCCGCTCGCTCGCCCCCTCTCCTGCCTGCGCCCGGCCGCTCGCTCGCAACCTCTCCTGCCTGCGCCCGGCCGCTCGCTCGCTCGCCTCCTCTCCGGCCTGCGCCCGGCCGCTCGCTCGCTCGCCTCCTCTCCTGCCTGCGCCCGGCCGCTCGCTCGCTCGCCTCCTCTCCTGCCTGCGCCCGGCCGCTCGCTCGCTCGCCTCCTCTCCTGCCTGCGCCCGGCCGCTCGCTCGCTCGCCTCCTCTCCTGCCTGCGCCCGGCCGCTCGCTCGCTCGCCTCCTCTCCTGCCTGCGCCCGGCCGCTCGCTCGCTCGCCTCCTCTCCTGCCTGCGCCCGGCCGCTCGCTCGCCTCCTCTCCTGCCTGCGCCCGGCCGCTCGCTCTACCTCCTCTCCTGCCTGCGCCCGGCCGCTCGCTCTACCTCCTCTCCTGCCTGCGCCCGCCTCCTCGCCTGCTCGATATTGCCTCCTCTCCTGCCTGCGCCCGCTCGCCTCCTCTCCTGCCTGCACCGGCTCGATCTCGCCCCCTCTCCTGCCTGCGCCCGGCCGCTCGCTCGCCCCCTCTCCTGCCTGCGCCCGGCCGCTCGCTCGCCTCCTCTCCTGCCTGCGCCCGGCCGCTCGCTCTACCTCCTCTCCTGCCTGCGCCCGCCTCCTCACCGGCTCGATATTGCCTCCTCTCCTGCCTGCGCCCGCTCGCCTCCTCTCCTGCCTGCACCGGCTCGATCTCGCCCCCTCTCCTGCCTGCGCCCGGCCGCTCGCTCTACCTCCTCTCCTGCCTGCGCCCGGCCGCTCGCTCTACCTCCTCTCCTGCCTGCGCCCGCCTCCTCACCGGCTCGATATTGCCTCCTCTCCTGCCTGCGCCCGCTCGCCTCCTCTCCTGCCTGCGCCCGGCCGCTCGCTCGCTCGCCTCCTCTCCTGCCTGCGCCCGGCCGCTCGCTCGCCTCCTCTCCTGCCTGCGCCCGGCCGCTCGCTCTACCTCCTCTCCTGCCTCCGCTCGCTCGCTCGCCTCCTCTCCTGCCTGCGCCCGGCCGCTCGCTCGCTCGCCTCCTCTCCTGCCTGCGCCCGGCCGCTCGCTCGCCTCCTCTCCTGCCTGCGCCCGGCCGCTCGCTCTACCTCCTCTCCTGCCTGCGCCCGGCCGCTCGCTCTACCTCCTCTCCTGCCTGCGCCCGCCTCCTCGCCTGCTCGATATTGCCTCCTCTCCTGCCTGCGCCCGCTCGCCTCCTCTCCTGCCTGCACCGGCTCGATCTCGCCTCCTCTCCTGCCTGCGCCCGGCCGCTCGCTCGCCTCCTCTCCTGCCTGCGCCCGGCCGCTCGCTCTACCTCCTCTCCTGCCTGCGCCCGGCCGCTCGCTCTACCTCCTCTCCTGCCTGCGCCCGCCTCCTCACCGGCTCGATATTGCCTCCTCTCCTGCCTGCGCCCGCTCGCCTCCTCTCCTGCCTGCACCGGCTCGATCTCGCCCCCTCTCCTGCCTGCGCCCGGCCGCTCGCTCGCCCCCTCTCCTGCCTGCGCCCGGCCGCTCGCTCGCCTCCTCTCCTGCCTGCGCCCGGCCGCTCGCTCGCTCGCCTCCTCTCCTGCCTGCGCCCGGCCGCTCGCTCGCTCGCCTCCTCTCCTGCCTGCGCCCGGCCGCTCGCTCGCTCGCCTCCTCTCCTGCCTGCGCCCGGCCGCTCGCTCGCTCGCCTCCTCTCCTGCCTGCGCCCGGCCGCTCGCTCGCTCGCCTCCTCTCCTGCCTGCGCCCGGCCGCTCGCTCGCTCGCCTCCTCTCCTGCCTGCGCCCGGCCGCTCGCTCGCTCGCCTCCTCTCCTGCCTGCGCCCGGCCGCTCGCTCGCTCGCCTCCTCTCCTGCCTGCGCCCGGCCGCTCGCTCGCTCGCCTCCTCTCCTGCCTGCGCCCGGCCGCTCGCTCGCTCGCCTCCTCTCCTGCCTGCGCCCGGCCGCTCGCTCGCTCGCCTCCTCTCCTGCCTGCGCCCGGCCGCTCGCTCGCCTCCTCTCCTGCCTGCGCCCGGCCGCTCGCTCGCCTCCTCTCCTGCCTGCGCCCGGCCGCTCGCTCGCCTCCTCTCCTGCCTGCGCCCGGCCGCTCGCTCTACCTCCTCTCCTGCCTGCGCCCGGCCGCTCGCTCTACCTCCTCTCCTGCCTGCGCCCGGCCGCTCGCTCGCCTCCTCTCCTGCCTGCGCCCGGCCGCTCGCTCGCCTCCTCTCCTGCCTGCGCCCGGCCGCTCGCTCGCCTGCGCCCGGCCGCTCGCTCGCCTCCTCTCCTGCCTGCGCCCGGCCGCTCGCTCGCCTCCTCTCCTGCCTGCGCCCGGCCGCTCGCTCGCCTCCTCTCCTGCCTGCGCCCGGCCGCTCGCTCGTCTCGTCTCCTCTCCTGCCTGCGCCCGCTTGCTTTTGATAATCACCACTATCTTCAGTGACTTGTGTTGCCCCCAGTGACTAGCAGGAGTATTGTCCGTAGGGGTTACTCATTTTCTGTTCCCCTCTGTCCGTGTCTCTGTGCAGTCCTGGACTCTGTGGTCTCTTCTCGCGGTCTGGACTCTCTGATGAGACCACAGGACTCCGGCCCTCCACCATCGTCGTCTTCGTTCTTCAGAAGCGTCTCCGTCTCTAAAGTCGTGAGACCTGATGGGGTGAGATTGCGGGTGATAAGGGGGTTCCCGCTTGTATCACTGGCGCCTCCATTACGTTGTCTCTGATTCTCCCGCAGACAGTGGAGGAGAGGAGAACCACGAGGGACAGCGAGGGTAACACCACCACCACAGTGACCGTGACACAGGGCGACCAGATGATCAGCAGCCTCGCCCCATCCACAGGAGCCGGCACCGGTGAGTCCAGCAGCTCCGGCCCAGGTACTAGGGGCACCTGCTGTCCTCTGTACTTTACACTCTCTCTGCTCTCTCTCCTGTAGGTGAGAGGGAGTCGTCCCCGCACACGTCTCTGCCCGACCTCTCCGACTCCCAGACCATCCTGAGCCGCATCCTACACCGATGGTTCTCAGAGAGCAGATAGAACGACTTATACTGTACATAGGAAGGGACTACTGAGGCACGGGGCTGCACCACTGAGGCGCTCCTCTGGTTACAGGAACATGAGGAATTGTGGGAAATAAATATTATTTACATATAAATCTCTTCAGAGTCTATAGCAATCAGTATCCCCGCACCCAGACTACAGAACAGGGACACGCTGACACTTGGGGGGGACAGGACAGGGACACGCTGACACTTAGGGGACAGGAAAGGGACACGCTGACACTTAGGGGACAGGAAAGGGACACGCTGACACTTAGGGGACAGGAAAGGGACACGCTGACACTTAGGGGACAGGAAAGGGACACGGTGACACTTGGGGGACAGGACAGGGACACGGTGACACTTGGGGGGACAGGACAGGGACACGCTGACACTTGGGGGGACAGGACAGGGACACGCTGACACTTGGGGGGACAGGACAGGGACACGCTGACACTTGGGGGGACAGGACAGGGACACGCTGACACTTGGGGGGACAGGACAGGGACACGCTGACACTTGGGGGGACAGGACAGGGACACGCTGACACTTGGGGGGACAGGACAGGGACACGCTGACACTTGGGGGGACAGGACAGGGACACGCTGACACTTGGGGGGACAGGACAGGGACACGCTGACACTTGGGGGGACAGGACAGGGACACGCTGACACTGGGGGGACAGGACAGGACACGCTGACACTTGGGGGACAGGACAGGACACGCTGACACTTGGGGGACAGGACAGGGACATGCTGACACTTGGGGGGACAGGACAGGGACACGCTGACACTTGGGGGACAGGACAGGGACACGCTGACACTGAGGGGACAGGACAGGACACGCTGACACTTGGGGGACAGGACAGGGACACGCTGACACTTGGGGGGACAGGACAGGGACACGCTGACACTTGGGGGACAGGACAGGGACACGCTGACACTTGGGGGACAGGACAGGGACACGCTGACACTTGGGGGGACAGGACAGTGGCAACCCAGGACGTAGCACTTACCTCAGCGCCTTCCTGCAGTCTCCTCAGGGCTCACTGATTGCGATAATGGACTTTCTGAAGACGCACAACACAAACCACTATCAAGGCCGAACTATCGGCAGCCATTGACAATTTCTTAAGACAAATACAAGATGCTGTCATAGAGCAATGCACGGACTCGGCTGCTGAGCCCCTAGACCAAGATAGATGGCGCGACCACGACGCTTGTATTCAGCTACTGAAGTCAGAGGATATGGACATTATATTGTATACATGGATCTCACAGCACAGAGGAATCATGAAGTGTCTGCTCAGAGAGTCCCCGCTCACAGCACAGAGGAATCATGAAGTGTCTGCTCAGAGAGTCCCCGCTCACAGCACAGAGGGATCATGAAGTGTCTGCTCAGAGAGTCCCGGCTCACAGCACAGAGGAATCATGAAGTGTCTGCTCAGAGAGCCCCCGCTCACAGCACAGAGGGATCATGAAGTGTCTGCTCAGAGAGTCCCGGCTCACAGCACAGAGGAATCATGAAGTGTCTGCTCAGAGAGTCCCCGCTCACAGCACAGAGGAATCATGAAGTGTCTGCTCAGAGAGTCCCCGCTCACAGCACAGAGGGATCATGAAGTGTCTGCTCAGAGAGTCCCGGCTCACAGCACAGAGGAATCATGAAGTGTCTGCTCAGAGAGCCCCCGCTCACAGCACAGAGGGATCATGAAGTGTCTGCTCAGAGAGTCCCGGCTCACAGCACAGAGGAATCATGAAGTGTCTGCTCAGAGAGCCCCCGCTCACAGCACAGAGGGATCATGAAGTGTCTGCTCAGAGAGTCCCGGCTCACAGCACAGAGGAATCATGAAGTGTCTGCTCAGAGAGTCCCCGCTCACAGCACAGAGGAATCATGAAGTGTCTGCTCAGAGAGTCCCCGCTCACAGCACAGAGGGATCATGAAGTGTCTGCTCAGAGAGTTCAGGCTCACAGCACAGAGGAATCATGAAGTGTCTGCTCAGAGAGTCCCCGCTCACAGCACAGAGGGATCATGAAGTGTCTGCTCAGAGAGTCCCCGCTCACAGCACAGAGGAATCATGAAGTGTCTGCTCAGAGAGTCCCCGCTCACAGCACAGAGGAATCATGAAGTGTCCGCTCACGCTCTTGGATCTTACACCGACCATCACTGAGTGATAAAACACCAATAACACTGCAACATTGTACAGGAAGGGGTTATAAATGATCTTTATTGTGTGACATCACAAAGGGGGTTGAAAATGAAGAACTTTTCATGTACCATCTACTCATCTACCTCTTATATCCAACATTCTGAGATTGATGTTTTTATGGCTGCAGCCCCACAGGGGATCGCGACACTTCTGGTGGCCTTGTACCTTCATGGGGATCACGACACGTCTGGTGGCCTTGTCCCTCCGTGGGGACCACGACACGTCTGGTGGCCTTGTCCCTCCGTGGGGACCACGACACGTCTGGTGGCCTTGTCACCCAGAACTATCTGCAGGACACATGGATTGCTGCTAATTGGTGACCCCCCCACATTGGGGGTCAGTGTCTTGGCTGCCCCATATCATAGAGCGGCGAGGGCTCCCCCTGAGCAGGTAGGAGCAGGCTTACAGCATTCAGTCCTGTTTCTGCAGGAGGCTCCAGGGTGGTCCCCGGACGCTTTGTCCCGGTCACATATCCGCATGTTTGGTTTGCGTCTTCTCAGGCTTCGGATTTCTTCCTTCCCTTCCACAGACCATCTATTACCCTGCAGCCTGGGACAGAGGACATGGAGCAGGGTTAGTGCCTTGTGGGTCACATCTGGTCTCCTCGGCCCTCTGGGCTGTTCCCCACCAAATTTATTTTGGACTAATTTATAATAAAACCTTATGCATTGGGCTGCCGAGGCTTTACTGCTCACTTATTATTAGCCAAAATATTAATCATATTTATCATACACCGGCGTATCATAGTTTATTTCTAGGTCAGGTCCTACCCCGCCACACGCCCCCTGCACGTCCCTTTCATGCCCCCCTGCAAATCCCCTTCATGCCCCCCTGCACGCCACCCTTCATGCCCCCTGCACGCCCCCTTCATGCCCCCTGCACGCCCCCTTCATGCTTCCTGCACGCCCCCTTCATGCCCCCTGCACGCCCCCTTCATGCCCCTGCACGCCCCCTCATCCTCATAGACTGTAATCTCCCTGTGTCCTCCTCATCGTCATAGACTGTAAGCTCTTGTGTCACCTCCTCATCCTCATAGACTGTAAGCTCTTGTGCCCCCCCCCTCCTCATCCTCATAGACTGTAAGCTCTTGTGTCACCCCTCATCCTCATAGACTGTAAGCTCTTGTGTCCCCCCTCATCCTCATAGACTGTAAGCTCTTGTGTCACCCTCTCATCCTCATAGACTGTAAGCTCTTGTGTCCCCCCTCATCCTCATAGACTGTAAGCTCTTGTGTCCCCCCTCATCCTCATAGACTGTAAGCTCTTGTGTCCCCCTTATCCTCATAGACTGTAAGCTCTTGTGTCCCCCCCTCATCCTCATAGACTGTAAGCTCTTGTGTCCCCCCCTCATCCTCATAGACTGTAAGCTCTTGTGTCCCCCCCTCATCCTCATAGACTGTAAGCTCTTGTGTCCCCCCCTCATCCTCATAGACTGTAAGCTCTTGTGTCATCCCCTCATCCTCATAGACTGTAAGCTCTTGTGTCACCCCCTCATCCTCATAGACTGTAAGCTCTTGTGTCACCCCCTCATCCTCATAGACTGTAAGCTCTTGTGTCCCCCCCTCATCCTCATAGACTGTAAGCTCTTGTGTCACCCCCTCATCCTCATAGACTGTAAGCTCTTGTGTCCCCCCTCATCCTCATAGACTGTAAGCTGTGTCACACCCTCATCCTCATAGACTGTAAGCTCTTGTGTCACCCCCCTCATCCTCATAGACTGTAATCTCTTGTGTCACCCCCCCCCCCTTTTCCTCATAGACTGTAAGCTCTTGTGTCCTCCTCATCCTCATAGACTGTAAGCTCTTGTGTCCTCCTCATCCTCATAGACTGTAAGCTCTTGTGTCCCCCTCATCCTCATAGACTGTAAGCTCTTGTGTCACCTCCTCATCCTCATAGACTGTAAGCTCTTGTGTCACCCCTCATCCTCATAGACTGTAAGCTCTTGTGTCACCCCCTCATCCTCATAGACTGTAAGCTCTTGTGTCCCCCCTCATCCTCATAGACTGTAAGCTCTTGTGTCATCCCTCATCCTCATAGACTGTAAGCTCTTGTGCCCCCCCTCATCCTCAGAGACTGTAAGCTCTTGTGTCACCCCCTCATCCTCATAGACTGTAAGCTCTTGTATCCCCCCTCATCCTCATAGACTGTAAGCTCGTGTGCAGGGGCGTAACTAGGATAGGCTGGGCCCCATAGCACATTTCTGCATGGGGCCCCCCTTCCATATATATATATAGCAGGCACACGTCTGGCGCGCTGGATAGGAGGAGAGGTGATTGCGGCTCACCCCTCCCCTCTCCATACAGAATAGAGCACGCTCTATCTCTTTTGCTCGAAACAGTGAGTACTCGTTGTGCTCACCGTACCGAGCCCTGGCGTATAGAAGCCTATGGGGGAAGTATATACGCCCCCCATATGTTCTTGTGAATGTACCCTTATACAGACATGTTTATACACAGAGTATATACAAACTCATTCAGTATATACCCACATACAGTATACACATTATATACATATACAATATACATATATACACACACACATACAGTAAAAACACCATATACAGACATGCTGCATATACATACAGAATATACACACATACAGCAAATTAACACACATTCAGTATATACAGCATACATACTTACCATATACACAGCATATACAAAAACACACATACATCATATATATATATTTAAATGTGCACATATATATGCTTATATAAATACAGTATCTGCTTCTATGCATTTATACACAGTATATACATATATATATATACACAGTATATATACAGTATATACATAAATGCACACAGAATATGCATATATAAACAGTATATACATATATATACACAGTATATGCACAGTATATACATATATATACACAGTATATATACATATATATACACAGTATATATGCAGAAACAAAAGAAGTGATGTCCGCGCTCCAGGGAAATTCAGATAAAATTCATTCTTTTATTGTAGAAATAGCATTAAAATCCATAGGCATGGTTGGCAATCATATGGTTACCCAGGTCAGTGACCAACGCGTTTCGCCCTCTCTCAGGGCTTAGTCATGGTCTCGTGTCTTGTGTCCCCCCTCATCCTCATAGACTGTAAGCTCTTGTGTCACCTCCTCATCCTCATAGACTGTAAGCTCTTGTGTCCCCCCTCATCCTCATAGACTGTAAGCTCTTGTGTCACTCCCTCATCCGCATAGACTGTGAGCTCTTGTGTCACCCCCGCATCCTCATAGACTGTAAGCTCTTGTGTCCTCCTCATCCTCATAGACTGTAAGCTCTTGTGTCATCTCCTCATCCTCATAGACTGTAAGCTCTTGTGTCCCCCTCATCCTCATAGACTGTAAGCTCTTATGTCCCCCCCCCTCATCCTCATAGACTGTAAGCTCTTATGTCCCCCCTCATCCTCATAGACTGTAAGTTCTTGTGTCCCCCCTCATCCTCATAGACTGTAAGCTCTTGTGTCCCCCCTCATCCTCATAGACTGTAGGCTCTTGTGTCACTCCTCATCATAGACTGTAAGCTCTTGTGTCACCCCCTCATCCTCATAGACTGTAAGCTCTTGTGTCCCCCCCCCCCCTCATTAGGTTTGATATTTAGTGGCAAATCCCCTCAATGGGCTGAAAATATACTCACTTTAATTCCTTAACACAGCAGTCTGTACTAGACAGAGCTTTTATCAAGTGACTGAGGTGGGGACCGGACAGGCGGTTAGCAGACAGATCAAGTATCTTCAGGTTAGGATTATTCCTTATTACAGAGGCCAACTGGATGCAGGACGTGTCTGGGAGCTTATTATTACCCAAACTGTAAGAAGAAGAAGAAAAGATGTAGCATAAGAGTATATACCTAACAAAGCAGACTCATACACAATATGATTAGGCAAGGCAACCATGTACACAGTGTTACATAGTGTAAAGTTATATCCACCACCCTTGTAGAATATATAACACATGATAGATGTATTACACAAGTACAGGTAATCGGCAGCCAGCAGAAGCAGTGTCCTAATAGAGTATCCCCAGGTGTCATCCTGTACACATATCTTATACTTACGGTAATGTCTCCTCCTGTACACATCTCTTATACTCACAGTAATGTCTCCTCCTGTACACATCTTGTATACTAACAGTAATGTCTCCTCCTGTACACATCTCGTATACTAACAGTAATGTCTCCTCCTGTACACATCTCTTATACTCACAGTAATGTCTCCTCCTGTACACATCTCGTATACTAACAGTAATGTCTCCTCCTCTACACATCTCTTATACGCACTGTAATATCTCCACCTGTACACATCTTTTATACTCACTATAATGTCTCCTCCTGTACACATATCTTATACTCACAGTAATGTCCCCTCCTGTACACATCTCTTATACTAACAGTAATGTCTCCTCCTGTACACATCTCTTATACTCACTGTAATATCTCCACCTGTACACATCTCGTATACTCACTGTAATATCTCCACCTGTACACATCTCTTATACTCACAGTAATGTCTCCTCCTGTACACATCTCTTATACTCACAGTAATGTCCCCTCCTCTACACATCTCTTATACTCCCAGTAATGTCTCCTCCTGTACACATCTCGTATACTCACAGTTATATCTCCTCCTGTACACATCTCGTATACTCACTGTAATATCTCCACCTGTACACATCTCTTATACTCACAGTAATGTCTCCTCCTGTACACATCTCGTATACTCACAGTAATGTCTCCATCTGTACACATCGCATATACTCACTATAATTCCTCTATCCTTCTGGCTGAACTGGACAGAGCTTCCATTAAGTGTGTGAGGCCAGGACCAGATGGACAGTTATTAGACAGATCAAATCTTTTCAGGTCAGGGTTATTCCTTATTATAGATGATAACTGGATGCAGGAAGTGTCTGGTAGGTCATTACCACCGAAACTGTAAGAATAAGATTAGATGAGATCAACACTTTTAGCTGTAAAGGTTTGTAATATAAATTGCCATTCCAAAAATATAGAATGGTTATAGTGATGTACCCCTACTCCCAGGTCACATCATGGGGTGCACCAACACTGTCAATTAACCACATAAATTCTACTCTCATAGTGTCCCACCACCTATTCAAACCTTTGTAATTTGCACTGTCAACGCCTATACTTTATTAATAGAAGTCTGTCTTGTACAGATTCCTAAAACAATTTGATAATCCAGAATACAAAGATTTCCCTGAAATATCACTAGTAATATTATCGATTTAAATGTGGGTTCTTTAAGATTGCAAGTAGAGACTGATTAAGATTTTAAGTTTAAAACACAAATGTGCAGGACAAACAGAAGAAAAACAATTGTTACACAAATAGTTGGTTAAATCAGAAGTGGTTCGGGCAGAATTTCCAGATGACAATGGAGTTCCTCAAAGACTTACACCTGGGCATTCCAAAGCCTGTTAATTTAAGCTGAGTGTGTTTTCCCTCCCGCCCCCTGGCTTGTGATGTCACTGAGAGGCGGATGTCCATATGGTAATGCCGCTTACCCCTCCTTTCATTTTTGAGAATGATTCTAATAAACGTCATAGATCTTGATAGGAGCATGTCATAATTATAAAATTGACTCTGAGCATGTGGGCACGCGGCTACCTACCATCTTATACCACACACGATGGCGTTATGCACAGGATTGGAGCTATTTTAGAATCTGGGATGAATTCCTAAAGGTCACAGACCTGAATTTCTCAAAGGTGGTAGAGCTAATCCCCCCGACAATTGAAAAAATTGTGGATGCTCAAAATTTTATGGATTATGTCCACGTTGTCTCTTATAATGAAATCCTCAAAAATCTATTTAAAAAAACACAGTCTTCCTCAATCGCATATCTGATCCACTCTTGGTGAGAGTGTCCCAACACAGAAGAATTTCATGGAGATCTTACACTGACAAAACACAGTCATAGTTTTAAAATGCTCTTGAAGGAGCTATAAAATTTAATAACCCACCAGGCACAGGGGGGTAACTAGGAGAGGTAGGGCCCCATAGCAGACTCCCGAATGGGCCTCCACCATATACATGCTGTATATACACACATGCATATTGTACAACACATTTACAGCATATACACATAACATATACACACATACAGCATATTCACGCCTAATATCCTAGATGCCGGGTCCCCCTTACACTGTGGACCCCATAGCAGCTGCTACCCCTGTATTATTGCCCTTGATCGGTAAGGAATACATTTCCTATGAAGGTCACATGACGCCTTTCTATGACGTCTCCTAATTATAAAAGAAAAATATATTGCAACAACATGTAACAGGAATGTGAGTCTCATATTCAGTCGACTGTTATCCCCCATGGGCAGGGACCTCCATCCCACTGGTTCCAGATCTCTGTAGTTTTTGGGATTTGTTCTTGTCTAATGTATGTGACGCCCGGACTGATTGTACTGCTCCATGGAATTAATGCTGCTCTATAAATAATAATAATCATAATAATATATTAATATTAAAAAATTTAATTAAAAAATTAAGAAACACAGCTGAAACATGTTATGAACAAAATCTATAGTTTAGGTAACAAGGAAACCGGCTGAGGACATACAAAACAATCCGTAAGCAGCTGAAAGTTTATTTAAAAGTACGGAAACAATAAAAGTGAAATGAAATATGAAATAAAATAAATGGAAAAAGAGTGAAAAAGGCAGAAACATAACATAACACATAACAATGTGGGTATTTCAAAGAAAAGAACATTTTGGGGCTGAAAAGCTCTGGAGTGTGGGGGGGGTGAGCCCGTCGCGTCAGCTGGGCAGCTGCTGGAGAGGAAGCAGGGGTCGGAGATAAGGCTGCCTGCAGCTGAGCATGTAGCCAATCCTGGCCGTGTTTAGCTGCTGCAGCCCGTAGGATATCATGTATGTCGTTCAGCATACTCGCTTGTCTTCCTGAGAAGGTGGGGCTATGTCTTCTTATAGTTAACAGGGGCCACTGGACCCCACAAGAACCCCCGGTAGCATGTGACACACCTCCATTTAACCCCCTACACTGCATGTCACCCGCATCATGGCGGGCCTGCGTTACAGGCGCTGCCTTACACTACGGCCCTATCTTTCAAGTATAATATCCTGACAAGTATGCCACAGTTATACATTGCAGTATAATATCCTGACAAGTATGTTGCTGCAGTTATACATTGCAGTATAATATCCTGACAAGTATGCCACAGTTATACATTACAGTATAATATTCTGAACAGTATGCTGTAGTCATACATTGCAGTTTAATATTCTGAGAAGTTTGCTACAGTTATACATCGCAATATAATACTCTGTCAAGTATGTGACTGCAGTTATACATTGCAGTATAATATTTTGACAAGTATCCGACTGCAGTTATACATTGCAGTATAATATTCTGACAAGTATGCTGCTGCAATTATACATTGCACTGAAATATTCTGACAAGTATGCTGCAGTTATACATTGCAGTATAATATTCTGACAAGTATAGTGCTGCAGTTATACATTGCAGTATAATATTCTGACAAGTATGCTGCTGCAGTTATACATTGCAGTTTAATATTCTGACAAGTATGTGACTGCAGTTATACATTGTAGTATAATATTATGACAAGTATGCTCCTGCAGTTATACATTGCAGTATAATATTCTGACAAGTATGTGACTGCAGTTATACATTGCAGTATAATATTCTGACAAGCATGCTGCTGCAGTTATACATTGCAGTATAATATTCTGACAAGTATGTGACTGCAGTTATACATTGCAGTATAATATTCTGACAAGTATGCTACAGTTATACATTGCAGTATAATATTCTGACAAGTATGCTGCTGCAGTTATACATTGCATTATAATATTCTGACAAGTATGCTGCTACAGTTATACATTGCAGTATAATATTCTGACAAGTATGCTGCTACAGTTATACATTGCAGTATAATATTCTGACAAGTATGAGACTGCAGTTATACATTGCAGTATAATATTCTGACAAGTATGTGACTGCAGTTATACATTGCAGTATAATATTCTGACAAGTATGCTACAGTTATACATTGCAGTATAATATTCTGACAAGTATGCTGCTACAGTTATACATTGCAGTATAATATTCTGGCAAGTATGTGACTGCAGTTATACATTGCAGTATAATAGTCTGACAAGTATGTGACTGCAGTTATACATTGCAGTATAATATTCAGACAAGTTTGCTACAGTTATACATTGCAGTATAATCTTCTGACTAGTATGCTGCTGCAGTTATACATTGCAGTGTGATATTCTGACTAGTATGCTGCAGTTATACATTGCAGTATAATATTCTGACCAGTATGCTGCTACAGTTATACATTGCAGTATAATATTCTGACCAGTATGCTGCTGCAGTTATACATTGCAGTATAATATTCTGACCAGTATGCTGCTACAATTATACATTGCAGTATTATACTCTGACAAGTATTTTGCATTTGTACATCACAGTATAATATCCTAACAAGTATGCTGCAGTTTTACATTGCACTATAATATTCTGACAAGTATGCTGCAGTTACACCAGTAACTGCTGCAGTATAATTGTAAGGATTAGGGGTAGTGGAGCCACTGAACCAACGCGAGCGATGACGTAAGCCAACACCTGGGAGTGGAGTATAAGTGGTATCCGGTTTTTACCATAGCCCTCAGTTTTCTTGAAGACACAAGGCTCAAAGATCCAGCATGGGATACAGGAAGGGCCTGGCAATTTAACAGAGAAGACGGTCGGCCAGCGCCAATCATGATCTTTAAATCTTAGAGAGACAACACGCCCGCGCCCTAAAAGGCGTGGACGAGACCGCTGGAACATGGGGACCCCCAAGTATGCTGCAGTTATACATTGCAGTATAATATTGTGACAAGTATGCTGCAGTTATACATTGCAGTATAATAGTCTGACAAGTTTGCTGCTGCAGTTATACATTGCAGTATAATATTCTGACAAGTATGCTGCAGTTATACATTGCAGTATAATATTCTGACACGTATGCCGCTGCAGTTATACATTGCAGTATAATATTCTGACAAGTATGCTGCTGCAGTTATACATTGCAGTATAATATTCTGACAAGTATGCTGCAGTTATACATTGCAGTATAATATTCTGACAAGTATGCTGCAGTTATACATTGCAGTATAATATTCTGACAAGTATGCTGCAGTTATACATTGCAGTATAATATTCTGACAAGTATGCTGCTGCAGTTATACATTGCAGTATAATATTCTGACAAGTATGCTGCTGCAGTTATACATTGCAGTATAATATTCTGACAAGTATGCTGCTGCAGTTATACATTGCAGTATAATATTCTGACAAGTATGCTGCTGCAGTTATACATTGCAGTATAATATTCTGACAAGTATGCTGCTGCAGTTATATATTGCAGTATAATATTCTGACAAGTATGCTACTGCAGTTATACATTGCAGTATAATATTCTGACAAGTATGCTACTGCAGTTATACATTGCAGTATAATATTCTGACAAGTATGCTGCTGCAGTTATACATTGCAGTATAATATTGTGACAAGTATGCTGCAGTTATACATTGCACTGAAATATTCTGACAAGTATGCTGCTGCAGTTATACATTGCAGTATAATATTCTGACAAGTATGCTGCTGCAGTTATACATTGCAGTATAATATTCTGACAAGTATGCTGCTGCAGTTATACATTGCAGTATAATATTCTGACAAGTATGCTGCTGCAGTTATACATTGCAGTATAATATTCTGACAAGTATGCTGCTGCAGTTATACATTGCAGTATAATATTCTGACAAGTATGCTGCTGCAGTTATATATTGCAGTATAATATTCTGACAAGCATGCTGCTGCAGTTATACATTGCAGTATAATATTCTGACAAGTATGCTACTGCAGTTATACATTGAAGTATAATATTCTGACAAGTATGCTACTGCAGTTATACATTGCAATAAAATATTCTGACAAGTATGCTGCTGCAGTTATACATTGCAGTATAATATTCTGACAAGCATGCTGCAGTTATACATTGCAGTTAGACAGGGCAGGAGATAGGTAAGATGGCAGAGAAAAACTAACAATTCTGTTTGTCTCAAAATCTTTTTCATTTTCTCTCTGTTTGCTATGGTCATTTTACTTGCCTACCGTCCATCTATTCACCAATGCCAACTATCCACATCCCTGCTTCACTTCTTCACTCACCTTTATACACCACTCACACACTGCATACGTTATGTAACCATACTAACCTATCACAGCGAGGCAAGAAATAACTTCCTATAAATCTCTGAAACATCTTTTGTCTCAACCCACCGTCTGCTTATTTTAACACTTCACTCAGAAACCCTGTGTATCCCCTCTTCTCCTCCGCCACCCGTAACTCCTTTTAAATGTGCCCTATGGAACGCCGGCCTCTGTGTAATAAGAGAATCAGTTCATGACCTCTTATTTATAAGACCTTGGGGCTGAAGATCCGGCGCCTACTTTAAAGATAAAATTGATTGTATTCACCAGGAAATAAATGCTCAATCCTCTCCCCCCACTAATCCCCTACCCTCCGTTGCCGCACCTTGTTCACTCTCTTCCTATGAGCCAGTCACAGAGGAAGAAGTGTCCAGGCTCTTCTCCTCACCCAATTACCTGCATCAGTGACCCCATCCCCTTACCCAAATACCTGTATCAGTGACACCATCCCCTCACCCACTACCTGCATCAGTGACCCCATCCCCTCACCCCAGTACCTGCATCAGTGACCCCATCCCCTCACCCCACTACCTGCATCAGTGACCCCATCCCCTCCCCCCACTACCTGCATCAGTGACCCCCATCCGCTCGCCCCACTACCTGCACTAGTGACCCCATCCCCTCACCCCACTACCTGCATCACCCCACTACCTGCATCAGTGACCCCCATCCCCTCCCCCTACTACCTGCATCAGTGACCCCATCCCCTCGCCCCACTACCTGCATCAGTGACCCCATCCCCTGCCACATTACCTGCATCAGTGACACCATCCCCTGCCCCACAACCTGCATCAGTGACCCCATCATCTCCCCCCACTACCTGCATCAGTGACCCCATCCCCTCACCCCACTACCTGCATCAGTGACCCCATCCCCTCGCCCCACTACCTGCATCAGTAACCCCATCCCCTCGCCCCACTACCTGCATCAGTGACCCCATCATCTCCCCCCACTACCTGCATCAGTGACCCCATCCCCTCACCCCACTACCTGCATCAGTGACCCCCATCCGCTCGCCCCACTACCTGCATCAGTAACCCCATCCCCTTGCCCCACTACCTGCATCAGTGACCCCATAATCTCCCCCCACTACCTGCATCAGTGACCCCATCCCCTCACCCCACTACCTGCATCAGTGACCCCCATCCGCTCGCCCCACTACCTGCATCAGTGACCCCATCCCCTCACCCTACTACCTGCATCAGTGACCCCCATCCCCTCGCCCTACTACCTGCATCAGTGACCCCATCCCCTCGCCCCACTACCTGCATCAGTGACCCCATCCCCTGCCACATTACCTGCATCAGTGACCCCATCCCCTCGCCCCACTACCTGCATCAGTGACCCCATCCCCTGCCACATTACCTGCATCAGTGACCCCATCCCCTCACATCTGGTACAGTCTCACTTCTCACCTCACCAAAATCTTCCACATCTCTCTCTTCTGGTGATGTCCCCTCTTCTTTCAAGATGTTACCCCATTACTAAAGAAACCTTCCCTGCTACTTCTCTGCTAACTCCCGACTTGCTCCCCTACAGCAGAGGGACACGTCCTCCATTCTCCAAGAAGCGGATTCTAGCACCAGATGTAGGAAGTGATTCCAGACTTGTAGAGGTTATAATACTCATACAGCCCCAGGCCCAGGGCAGTCTTGACCCTGAATCTCAGTCATCAAATGCATCTATGGTTTGTATAAATGGCTGATTATCTGTAAGAAGTACGGTGAGGGCTCTACACACCTCATGCAGAGCCTGGGAGGCACAGGGGAGGGAAAATGGAAATTGTTGGAATAATAATAATGTATGCAACAAATACTTTTGTATGTATTACATGTATGAGCCATTGTCTGGGGACATTGTAAATGTCAATAAAGTTAGGCTGTCAAAGAAAAAAAAAAACTCTCTGAGACAGGAAGTGACAGCACAGACATCTTTCCTTGCTGCAGATGGACTGATAGCAGGACAGACATGTTCTCCTGTGTGCTGAGAAATTCTTATACTATTCCACTACTGGAGAGTGATCTGCATAATCTGCTGCTAACAAAAACAAAGTGAGAAATAAGTTTTTAATGGGAAATCTGTATCCGAGGATTAGAGGGGGTTATATATCAATTTCTACAACCATTTGATCAACTTTAGTTTAGACCAAATTGATTCAGACCCAAATGGGCAAATTTATTAGGAAAGTAATGCAGATAATGGAGAAAATAAAACAAGTCAGAGGAACTAAGTAAATATCTGAATCATAAATGGTGATAATGATGAATTCAATGACTGGCGAGACATCTACACAGAATTGTACACATGATTATAGCATGGCACTGCTGTACTGCTGGCAGGGACTCCTTGCATCATATACCACTATGGTTCAAGTCTGTGGATCGTGACCAGCACAAGTGCGTATCCGACCTCAAAATGTAAGGGCTGAGAGATCCAGGACAGGAGTGATTATATGCACATCAGACTCACACAGCTACTAAACAATTAACCCACCAGTTTATACAACTGTCATGAAAAAGATTATTTATTTTACCTCATACACTGGAGGTTGTGTAGCGCTGGTGCAAGTTTTTCCAATCCGTTAGGACCTATAGAACATCCAGATAGATCAAAATCTTCAATATTTTCACAGGTTTCCATGATGAATGATAACACGGTGCAGTCTAGAACCGACATTCGAACATCAGAAAGGTCCAAAGTTCTGTGTGATTTTAACAATTCCTGCACCAGATCCTTATTCCGGGTTTCAAATAGATAAAAGAATGTCCTGAGAAGACGTCGCTTCTTGTAATTCAGCCTCTCTTCTTCTCCTCCTCCCTTCAGCATTTCTTCTTCTTCTCCTCCTGGAATGAAGTTCTTCAGCCAAGTGTTGACGTCTCTGGAAGCCTGAGCTGCTTGTGTGTCCAGGTATCCGGTTAGTAGTGACCTGGTGGTGGCATCTGATAGACCACACAGGAAGCGGAGGAACATCTCACCTCGTCCATCAGGATAGGATTTGGCTTTCTCCAGTGATTTCTGTAACTTCTCAGGAGAATAATCGGCATAATGCACAAAGGCAGAGAAGAATTCCTGGACAGTGAGATGTAAGAAGGAATAGGACACAGGTTCCTCCGATTCCATCAGGAAACTTGATAAGAGCTTTGACTTATTGTCCACATGGAAAGACTCCAGATCCCGACCATCAAATATAATCGTGTGATTCATGACCCCATGTTCTGCCATCCATCCCATGGACTGCAGGAGCTTCTGGGCGCCACTTTTCTCCGGGCTGTGATTGGACAGGATGTTGGCGACAAATATGGCAAAGAGCTGGGTCACGGTTCTGGGTAATAATGAAACCTGCTGGTCACTACTTGTGGTCTGGAAGCTCCTGGATAATACTGTACAGATGATCCAGCAGTAGGACGGGAGGTAACAGAACGTGTACAATGTGTCATTCTGCCTCACATAGGTAAAAGCCTTTTCTGCCAGTTCAGGGTCACGGAAGAAATTATCAAAGTAAATCTTTCTTTCTTGTTTGAAGAATCCACTGATTTCTACCATTCGCTGGAAATCCTTACAATCCATTGATGCCAGTCTGGTCGGGCGACTGGTCATCAGAACAGAACAACCATTAAGAAGAGACTTTCTCACCAAACTGACCACAATGTGACCACAACGTTCCGGCTGTTTAGGGTCGGAGCACAAGTGGCGGGATGTGAAATCCATTGTCTGATTGCTTTCATCTAATCCATCAAATATAAAGAGAAGTTTCTCTGGATCTTGTAGGATGTTCCCGAGCTGCTGCCACAGATATGGGTAATGATGAAGGATCAGGGTCTCCAGACTAACCTCATCCCATCTGTTCAGTTCCCGGAATTTGAAGAAGAAGACAAAAGAGAATCTTTGATAGAGATCCCCCTTCACCCAGTCATAGACAATCTTCTGCATCAGCGTGGTCTTCCCTACCCCGGGCACTCCGCTCACCAGCACCATATGTGGTACCAGTCTGGACCGGTGACACCAGCGGAACATCTTGTTGGGGGAAATACGTTGTAATTCATGATGTTTCTTCTTTACATATTCCTCATGTCTTGCCCCGGTCGCTATGAGCTCATTCTCAGAGCGTTCCCTAAAGTGATGAGTGGAGACAATGATGAGGGTCACATAACGTGTGCAGAAGGGAAAACTCTCCTCCTCCTGGTTACATCTCGGAGGTTTATTCTCCATCAGTTTCTCCGTTTTCTCATATAAATGTTTCTTGTGATGGTTCTGGATTTCTATGGAAAAAAAACACAGAAGATAAAGGTTAAATAAAAAAAATGAGAGAAAACACATTTTATTGAAATTTATAGTGAAATTACAAAAGGAAATGTCCGAGATATTCGGTTTATTAGTTTATGCTCATTTAAAAGTGTAATTCCAGGAGCAGTCCATCCTGGAGAGCTGGTGACAACCATAGAGCAGAAGCCGTGATCATCTATGGTGATACTCTTACCCTATGTCAGGATTCGGGATGCGTGAATCCACCATGGGAGGTGGTACTAGCCGACACCTGGGATCGGAGTCTAAGTGGCACCTGGTTTTCACCAGAGCCCGCCGCAAAGCGGGATGGACTTGCTGCAGTGGGGTGCCACCAGCTCATTCCACAGGTGCGACTAGCCCGCGATGGCAGCCGAGGTCGAGGTACCTTAGTGGAAGACAGTCACGTGGTCAGGTCAAGGCACAAGGTCAGGGCAGATGGCAGAGATGCAACATCAAGTCCAATCCGGGGTCAGCAATGGGAGGTCCAGGCAGATGGGAACGGGAACACAGGCACACAGGAACGCAGGACATGGAAAGTCAGGAGCAGGAACGCAGGATACATGGGAACACACAGGAATGCAGGAGACACAGGAACGCAGGATTTTTCTAAGGCTGTGAGGCACAAAGATTCGGCAGGATGTGATGGGAGAGGCAGGTTTAAATAGCCTTCTGAGAAAATGGCCACCACCGGTTAATGGTGCATTGTCCCTTTAAATTTCCTGAAGCCGGCACGTGCACCCTAGGACAAGGGGACACAAGCGCACTGAGCAAGGCCAAGACTCAGGAGTGGGGACAGGTATGTAGCGCTGGCGCTGCGGGGAGCGAGGGGCACGGGTGAGCCCGCGACCTGTGACAGTACCCCCCCTTCGGCCTCCCACTCCTCTTGGGCTGTAGAAATCTCTGCAGGAGATCATGGTCCAGGATGTTGTCTTTGGGCTCCCAAGATCTCTCCTCCGGCCCGAACCCCTTCCAGCAGGAGGAGATACTTGCCGGGGGAACCGGTTCAGGATGAAAGGCATGAGTAGGGAGACATGGAAGGAGTTTGGGATGCGCATGGTGTGAGACAGGACTTCAAAAGGACCCAAAAATCGTGGACCAAGCTTGTACCCAGGAATCTTCAGCCGGATGTACCTACAGGATAACCAGACCTTGTCACCAGGAGAGAAGACAGGAGGAAGTCTGCATTTCTTGTCAGCCTGGAGCTTGGTACGGGCAGAGGCCTGTAACAATGAAAGGCAAGTTTGCTCCCAGATGGACTTCAGATCTCGTACCAACTCCTCAACAGCAGGGACATCTGAGGACACAGGCAGAGGAAGAGGAGGGAGTGGATTATACGACTGGAGTCCAATTATACGAGAATTCCGCCCATGGCAACAGAGCGGACCAGTCGTCTTGACGGGCAGAAACAAAATGACAGAAGTAACATCCCAGAGTCTGGTAAACCCTTTCCACTTGTCCACTGGACTGAGGGTGGTAAGCTGAGGAGAAATCCAACTCTCCTGCAGTTGGCTGCAGAGAGAACGCCAGAAGCAGGAAACAAACTGAACTCCCCGGTCAGCGATGATGTGTAGAGGAAGACCATTTAGCCGTAAGATATGTTGGAAGAAGAGGCTGGCAAGTCATAGAGCAGACGGCAGACCTAGAAGAGGGACATCTTCGAAAACCGGTCTGTCACCACCCAGATGACGGTTTTACCAGAGGAAGATGGACGGTACGTGATAAAGTCCATAGCCACGTGTGACCACAGATGACTGGGTATCAGCAACGGAAGCAGGAGACCAGCCGATTTCAGACGGGAAGGCTTATTACGGGCACAGGAGGTGCAGGATGCCACAAAGTCCCAAACATCCTTGACCAAGTCAAGCCACCAGTAGTGGTGAGAGATGAGGGCCATGGAGTGTTGCACCCCAGGGTGCCCAGCCAGGAGTGTAGAGTGTCCCCAAAACAAAATCCTCTTCCGCAGAGCAGGTCGGACATACGTCTTGCCAGGGGGAAGCTGCTGAAGATCCACCAGAGTAGCAGCAACCAACTGTTCTGAAGAGATGATATGCTGAGGAACCGGCTCTTCTCCAACAACATCTGAGGCATGGTAAAGGGCATCCGCCTTGATATTCTTCTATGCAGGTTGGAAGTGGATCATCAGGTTGAAACAGGAGAAGAAGAGTGACCAACGGACTTGCCTGGAATTAAGACGTTGAGCTGTCTGGAGGTACGAGAGGTTCTTATGATCTGTGTAAACATAGACTGGATGGTGAGCTCCCTCCAGAAGATAACGCCATTCTTCCAGCGCAAGTTTGACGGCCAAAAGGTCTCTATCCCCTATAGAGTAATTCTTCTCTGCGGTAGAAAAGGTTTTGGAAAAGAAGCCGCACGTGAGCGTTCTGCCCTTAGGCCCCTTCTGGGTGAGCACTGCCCCTGAACCTACAAAAGATGCATCCACCTCCAGGATAAAAGGCCTCTCAGTATCGGGTCTAGAGAGAACAGGAGCCTTGGTAAACGTGGACTTTAACTTTGTGAAGGCTTCTTCAGCCGCCAAAGGCCAGAGGCGTGGATTAGCGCCCTTCTTGGTGAGCGCCCTGGGAGAGACTAGCGCCCTTGGGAGAGATCAGAGTAGAGAAATGTGGGATAAACTGTCGGTAGTAGTTTGCGAAGCCCAGGAACCTCTGGATGACTCGGAGACGTTCTGGACGTGGCCACTGCATAACTGCCCACAGTTTGGCTGTATCCATCTAGAGACCTTTGTTGGAGATTATGTAACCGTGGAAAGGTAGGCTTCATTGGTGGAACAGACACTTCTCGAGCTTGGCGTAGAGACGATTATCCCGTAGACGGCCAAGAACTTGCCCGCACGGGAAACTGTTGGGACTCAAGGTGTGGGGAGAAGACCAAAATGTCGTCCAAGTAGACCACGACACACTTATACAGCAAATCTCGAAAGATGTCATTGACAAATTCCTGGAAGACAGCTGGAGCATTACAAAGTCCAAATAGCATCACAAGATATTCAAAATGTCCACCTCAGGTGTTAAATGCTGTCTTCCATTTGTCACCCAAATGAGGTTGTAGGCCCCATGCAGGTCCAGCTTGGAGAAAATCCTGGAACCGTGCAGGTGGTTGAAGAGCTCCGTGATCAACGGCAGGGGATAGCTGTTCTTAACAGTCAATGTAAGGATGCAAGGAGTTGTCCTTCTTGGTTACAGAGAAGAATCTTGCACCCGCAGGTTTTGGGAACGGAGAGCGGGTACACCCAACCACAGGGAGGAGAGGTACCGTGCAACAAATCTATTGGGCAGTCGTAGGGATGATGTGGTGGCAATGACTCTGCCTGCTTCTTGGAAAACACGTTGGCAAAGTCCCTGGAACATGTTGGTAGACCTTCCAAAGGCTTAGGAGTCACGCAGGAGGCCAAGACGGGTACTAGTAGAAATACCACAATACAGTGGGACTGACACTCTGGACCCCAACGCAGAATCTCTACCGTCATCCAGTTAAGGACTGGTGCATGGAGCTGCAGCCACGGAAGGCCCAACAGGATGGAGGACGTGGACCGTGGTAATACATAAAAAGACAGTCTCTCCTTGTGCAGCACACCGACCTGCAAGAACAGAGGCTTGGTGCAGTACTGGACCTGGTCAGAGAGGATTTGGACACTGACAGAGGAGATGACCGATGGCTTCTGAGGTGCACCACTGGGATGTGATTCCAGGAGACCAGAGCGGCATCCACAAAGTTCCCTGCGGAACCGGAGTCCAAGAAAGCAGAGGCCTGGATCTGGGTGCCAGTGCCAATGCTGAGAAGCACCGGAATCATCAGTCGTGGAGAAGCTTTGCTTACACCTAGGGATGCATCTCCCAAGAACCAAGAGGGAGGCGTCGAGGATGCACTTGGGGTTGCTCCAGACATAACTCTTCGGCACACTCCCTAAACTGCACGTCAATCCAGGTGGCCAAGGTGATGAGACCACTCAGAGTAGACGGCAGATCACGAGCAGCCAGGGCGTCCTTAACGTGAGAGGAGAGTCCCTTTTTGAAAGCTGCGGACAGGGCTGCATCTTTCCAGGAGAGTCCCGAGGCAAGGGTACAGAACTGAACTGCATATTCTCCCACAGAAGAGTTCCCTTGGCGCAGATTCAACAGCGCAGTCTCAGCCGAGGAGGGCCGTGCGGGTTCTTCAAATACTGACCGAAACTCCACCAGAAATGCGGTGAAAGTAGCTGTGACTGGGTAGCCTGTGTCCCAAAGAGTAGTAGCCCAGGCCAGGGCCCTCCTGGACAGGAGGCTGATGATGAATGCTACCTTGGATCGCTCAGTGACAAATTGAGATGGCATGAGTTCATACTACGGCATAAACAGCTGTTGCCTAGGTTCAGCGCAGGAAGACAGACCGGGGTAGCAGAAGCCGCAGGAGCAGTCTCAGGAACCTGTTGCTGTTGCTGGGCGGCAAGCAGCTGTTGCAGCATGGCAGTAACTTGTCCCAGCTGTTCACGTTGTGCGGCAATCTGCTGGGATTGCTGGACCACGATGGTGGCAAGATCGGGCCGACCAGGAAGTGGGAACCTCGGCAGGATCCATGGCCGGATCTTACTGTCAGGATTCGGGGTGTGTGAATCCCCTGGATCACCGCGGGAGGTGGTACTAGCCGACAACTGGGACCGGAGTCTATGTGGCACCTGGTTCACCAGAGCCCACTGCGAAGCGGGTTGGAATTGCTGCGGCAGGGTACCACCAGGTTGTTCCACAGGTGCGACTAGCCCGCGGTGGCAGCCAAGGTTGAGTTACCTTAGCAGAAGACAGTCTCGTGGTCGGGTCCAGGCACAGGGTCAGGGCAGGCGGCAGAGATGCAACGTCAAGTCCAATCCGGGGTCAGCAACGGGAGGTCCAAGCAGATGGGAACAGGAACGCAGGACACGGGAATTCAAGAGCAAAAACACATGGGAGCAGGAACGCAGGATACACGGGAAAACACCGGAACGCAGGAGACACAGGAACGCAGGTAAATCGCAATAGAGCTTTTTCTAAGGCTGTGAGGCACCTGGAGAGGCAGGTTTAAATAGCCCTCTGGGAAAATCACCAGCACCAGTTAACAGTGTGCTGGCCCTTTAAATTTCCTGAAGCCGGTGGGCGCGCACCCTTTGACAAGGGGACGCGAGCGCACGGAGCGAGGCCGGAACTTAAGAGCGGGGACAGATGTGTGGCGCTGTGCCTGAGGGCAGTAAGGGGCACGGGTGAGCCCGTGACCTGGGATATGGGTCGTTGGAACATCCGTGACACCCTACAGGTGAATAATGGATTGCTCTGGGTAAGTGGGAGCCCCATAGGCCATCAGTCTGAGACCACCCTATTAAAATCTAAAATTATAGGTGTTTCTCCAAGTAATTTGGGGCAATTAGAATTTTGGTAGAAAATGATGATAGATCATAAGTGCTCTTACTCATTACTTACCCCTATAAGTAATAAATAAGAGAACTTTTAAAGATGAAAAAAAAAAGATTGATGCACATTATTTTTCCTTCCACATTGGAGCGGTCCACTTGCTCTATCTCGTTTTGGTGGGATTGGTTTATGTTCATTGAGACTGGGACCAATGTTATGTAAATCTGTATATAATGTGCACTTACCTCTCAGCTGTGGGGGTAGGTTGTGTCCTTCTTCATCCAGTAGGATTTCCCCCGGCAGATCCTCACCTAATAAGAAATGGCAGACTTGTAACTTATAAAACTTAAAAAATAAAATGCTGAGTGACACATGTCATACACAATGTTACCTCTGTGGCCGAGCTCCTCCAGTACAGCGGCCAGGACCGGGGAACCGTGATCCTTCCGTAATACATGAAGACTGACCCACAATGTTATCACAGCTTCTGCTCCTCTCCCGAAAATCTCCTGGAGTAAATCCCGGGAAAAGGTTTTTCTATCATGTTCTAGATCCTTGTATTTCTAGGACACAAGAAAGGTCAGACATAAGGGTCATTATACAAGGAGATGGAATAGGAGACACCTGTATATAACAACACAGGGGACACTTGTATATAACAACACAGGGGACACCTGTATATAACAACACAGGGGACACCTGTATATAACACCTGATAACACAGGGGACACTTGTATATAACACCTGATAACACAGGGGACACCTGTACATAACACCTGATAACACAGGAGACACCTGTATATAACACAGAGGACACCTGTATATAACACCTGTATATAACACCTGATAACACAGGAGACACCTGTATATAACACCTGATAACACAGGGGACACCTGTATATAACACCTGATAACACAGGAGACACCTGTATATAACACCTGATAACACAGGGGACACCTGTATATAACACCTGATAACACAGGGGACACCTGTATATAACACCTGATAACACAGGGGACACCTGTATATAACACCTGGTAACACAGAGGACACCTGTTTATAACACCTGATAACACAGGAGACACCTGTATATAACACCTGATAGCACAGGGGACACCTGTATATAACACCTGATAACACAGGGGACACCTGTATATAACACCTGATAACACAGGGGACACCTGTATGTAACACCTGATAACACAGGGGACACCTGTATATAACACCTGATAACACAGGGGACACCTGTATATAACACCTGATAACACAGGAGATCACCTGTATATAACACCTGATAACACAGGAGACACCAGTATATAACACCTGATAACACAGGGGACACCTGTATATAACACCTGATAACACAGGGGACACCTGTATATAATACCTGATAACACAGGGGACACCTGTATATAACACCTGATAACACAGGGGACACCTGTATATAACACCTGATAACACATGGGACACATGTATATAACACAGGGGACACCTGTATATAACACAGGGGACATCTGTATATAACACCTGATAACACAGGGGACACCTGTATATAACACCTGATAACACAGAGGAGCCTGCATATAACACCTGATAACACAGGGGACACCTGTATATAACACCTGATAACACAGGAGACTCCTGTATATAATACCTGATAACACAGGGGACACCTGTATATAACACCTGATAACACAGAGGAGCCTGCATATAACACCTGATAACACAGGGGACACCTGTATATAACACCTGATAACACAGGAGACACCTGTATATAACACCTGATAACACAGGGGGCACCTGTATATAACAACTGATAACACAGGAGACACCTGTATATAACACCTGATAACACAGGGACACCTGTATATAACACCTGATAACACAGGGGACACCTGTATATAACACCTGATAACACAGGGGACACCTGTATATAACACCTGATAACACAGGGGACACCTGTATATAACACCTGATAACACAGGGGACACCAGTATATAACACCTGATAACACAGGGGACACCAGTATATAACACCTGGTAACACAGGGGACACCTGTATATAACACGTGATAACACAGGGGACACCTGTATATAACACATGATAACACAGGGGACACCTGTATATAACACCTGATAACACAGGGGACACCTGTATATAGCACCTGATAACACAGGGGACACCTGTATATAACACCTGATAACACAGGGGACACCTGTATATAACACCTGATAACACAGGAGAAACCTGTATATAACACGTGATAACACAAGGGACACCTGTATATAACACATGATAAAACAGGAGACACCTGTATATAACACGTGATAACACAGGAGACACCTGTATATAACACATGAAAAAACAGGCGACACCTGTATATAACACGTGATAACACAGGGGACACCTGTATATAACACCTGATAACACAGGGGACACCTGTATATAACACCTGATAACACAGGGGACACCTGTATATAACACCTGATAACACAGGAGACACCTGTATATAACACCTGATAACACAGGGGACACCTGTATATAACACCTGATAGCACAGGGGACACCTGTACATAACACCTGATAACACAGGGGACACCTGTACATAACACCTGATAACACAGGGGACACCTGTATATAACACCTGATAACACAGGAGACACCTGTATATAACACATGATAAAACAGGAGACACCTGTATATAACACCTGATAACACAGGGGGCACCTGTATATAACACCTGATAACACAGGGACACCTGTATATAACACGTGATAACACAGGGGACACCTGTATATAACACCTGATAACACAGGGGACACCTGTATATAACACCTGATAACACAGGAGACACCTGTATATAACACATGATAAAACAGGAGACACCTGTATATAACACCTGATAACACAGGGGGCACCTGTATATAACACCTGATAACACAGGGGGCACCTGTATATAACACCTGATAACACATGGGACACCTGTATATAACAGCTGATAACACAGAGGACACCTGTATATAACACCTGATAACACAGGAGACACCTGTATATAACACCTGATAACACAGGGGGCACCTGTATATAACACCTGATAACATAGGGGACACCTGTATATAACACCTGATAACACAGGGGACACCTGTATATAACACCTGATAACACAGGGGACACCTGTATATAACACCTGATAACACAGGAGACACCTGTATATAACACCCGATAACACAGGGGACACCTGTATATAACACCTGATAACACTGGGGACACCTGTATATAACACCTGATAACACAGGGGGCACCTGTATATAACACCTGATAACACATGGGACACCTGTATATAACAGCTGATAACACAGGGGACACCTGTATATAACACCTGATAACACAGGAGACACCTGTATATAACACCCGATAACACAGGGGACACCTGTATATAACACCTGATAACACTGGGGACACCTGTATATAACACCTGATAACACAGGAGACACCTGTATATAACACCCGATAACACAGGGGACACCTGTATATAACACCTGATAACACAGAGGACACCTGTATATAACACCTGATAACACAGGTGACACCTGTATATAACACCTGATAACACAGAGGACACCTGTATATAACACCTGATAACACAGGAGACTCCTGTATATAACACCTGATAACACAGGGGACACCTGTATATAACACCTGATAACACAGGGGACACCTGTATATAACAGCTGATAACACAGGGGACACCTGTATATAACACCTGATAACACAGAGGACACCTGTATATAATGGGCCACATTTATCACTTTTGTGCGCCTAAATGTAGTAGTTGTGTCTATATACTGTCGCACTGTTTTGCCAGAATTATCACAAGCTACAACCATCTGTGATAAGTATATTTTCTGCCTCTTATTAATCACTTTACTTTAACACAGTTTCGGCGCAATGTTAGATTCGGACACTTACATGTGATCCGGCTACAAGCTCCTCTCTGCTTCTCCCACAGCCCAGAATGAAGATAACACTCACAGCAGCACCCAGGTGTGTGACACCCAGCACCCAGTAATCTCCTCAGCAGCACCCAGGTGTGTGACACCCAGCACCCAGTGACCTCCTCAGCAGTGGCTTCTCCTGGAGGGGATCCCCCAGTGCTGGTCTCCTGCTGCACCCCTGTAATTCTGCAAAGTATCCTCCTCAGATACACGAGTGATACTGTGCAGAATTACATGGGGGACACTTGTATGTACTTTCTGCAACATTCTGCAAACTTCTGCAAAGTTCTCTCTTGCTTTGAGCTCAGGAGTTTGCAGAATGTTTTGTAAAAAGAAGGTGATGAACTATAAATAGAGTCTGCAGCTCTTGTCTGTAGTGTCTGTATTATCTGTACTAGTGTCTGTAGTGTATGTAATGTCTGTATTATCTGTACTAGTGTCTGCAGTGTATGTAATGTCTGTATTATCTGTACTAGTGTCTGCAGTGTATGTAATGTCTGTATTATCTCTACTAGTGTCTGTAGTGTATGTAATGTCTGTATTATCTGCACTAGTGTCTGCAGTGTATGTAATGTCTGTATTATCTGTACTAGTGTCTGCAGTGTATGTAATGTCTGTATTATCTCTACTAGTGTCTGTAGTGTATGTAATGTCTGTATTATCTGTACTAGTGTCTGCAGTGTATGTAGTGTCTGTATTATCTGTACTAGTGTCTGCAGTGTATGTAGTGTGTGTATTATGTGTACTAGTGTCTGCAGTGTATGTAATGTCTGTATTATCTGTACTAGTGTCTGCAGTGTATGTAATGTCTGTATTATCTGTACTAGTGTCTGCAGTGTATGTAAAATCTGTATTATCTGTACTAGTGTCTGCAGTGTATGTAATGTCTATATTATCTGTACTAGTGTCTGCAGTGTATGTAGTGTGTGTATTATCTGTACTAGTGTCTGCAGTGTATGTAGTGTCTGTATTATCTGTACTAGTGTCTGCAGTGTATGTAATGTCTGTATTATCTGTACTAGTGTCTGCAGTGTCTGTATTATCTGTACTAGTGTCTGCAGTGTATGTAATGTCTGTATGATCTGTACTAGTGTCTGCAGTGTATGTAATGTCTGTATGATCTGTACTAGTGTCTGCAGTGTATGTAATGTCTGTATTATCTGTACTTGTGTCTGCAGTGTATGTAATGTCTGTATTATCTGTACTAGTGTCTGCAGTGTCTGTAATGTCTGTATTATCTGTACTAGTGTCTGCAGTGTATGTAATGTCTGTATTATATGTACTAGTGTCTGCAGTGTATGTAATGTCTGTATTATCTGTACTAGTGTCTGCAGTGTATGTAATGTCTGTATTATCTGTACTAGTGTCTGCAGTGTATGTAATGTCTGTATTATATGTACTAGTGTCTGCAGTGTATGTAATGTCTGTATTATCTGTACTAGTGTCTGCAGTGTATGTAATGTCTGTATTATATGTACTAGTGTCTGCAGTGTATGTAATGTCTGTATTATCTGTACTAGTGTCTGCAGTGTATGTAATGTCTGTATTATCTGTACTAGTGTCTGCAGTGTATGTAATGTCTGTATTATCTGTACTAGTGTCTGCAGTGTATGTAATGTCTGTATTATCTGTACTAGTGTCTGTAGTGTATGTAATGTCTGTATTATCTGTACTAGTGTCTGCAGTGTATGTAATGTCTGTATTATCTGTACTAGTGTCTGCAGTGTATGTAATGTCTGTATTATCTGTACTAGTGTCTGTAGTGTATGTAATGTCTGTATTATCTGTACTAGTGTCTGCAGTGTGTGTAATGTCTGTATTATCTGTACCAGTGTCTGCAGTATATGTAATGTCTGTATTATATGTTCTAGTGTCTGCAGTATATGTAATGTCTGTATTATCTGTACTAGTGTCTGCAGTGTATGTAATGTCTGTATTATCTGTACTAGTGTCTGCAGTGTATGTAATGTCTGTATTATCTGTACTAGTGTCTGCAGTATATGTAATGTCTGTATTATCTGTACTAGTGTCTGCAGTGTATGTAATGTCTGTATTATCTGTACTAGTGTCTGTAGTGTATGTAATGTCTGTATTATCTGTACTAGTGTCTGTAGAGCATCTTATGTCTGTATTATATGTTCTAGTGTCTGCAGAGTATCTAATGTCTGTATTATATGTTCTAGTGTCTGCAGAGTATCTAATGTCTGTATTATCTGTACTAGTGTCTGCAGTGTATGTAGTGTCTGCATTATCTGTACTAGTGTCTGCAGTGTATGTAGTGTCTGTATTATCTGTACTAGTGTCTGCAGTGTATGTAATGTGTGTATTATCTGTACTAGTGTCTGCAGTGTATGTAATGTCTGTTTTATCTGTACTTGTGTCTGCAGGGTATGTAATGTCTGTATGATTTGTACTAGTGTCTGCAGTGTATGTAATGTGTGTATTATCTGTACTAGTGTCTGCAGTGTATGTAATGTCTGTATTATCTGTACTAGTGTCTGCAGTGTATGTAATGTCTGTTTTATCTGTACTAGTGTCTGCAGTGTATGTAATGTCTGTATGATTTGTACTAGTGTCTGCAGTGTATGTAATGTCTGTATGATTTGTACTAGTGTCTGCAGTATATGTAATGTCTGTATTATCTGTACTAGTGTCTGCAGTGTCTGTAATGTCTGTATTATCTGTACTAGTGTCTGCAGTGTATGTAGTGTCTGTATTATCTGTACTAGTGTCTGCAGTGTATGTAAAGTCTGTATTATCTGTACTAGTGTCTGCAGTGTATGTAATGTCTGTATTATCTGTACTAGTGTCTGCAAAGTATCTAATGTCTGTATTATCTGTACTAGTGTCTGCAGTGTATGTAATGTCTGTATTATCTGTACTAGTGTCTGCAGTGTATGTAGTGTCTGTATTATCTGTACTAGTGTCTGCAGTGTATGTAATGTCTGTATTATCTGTACTAGTGTCTGTAGTGTATGTAATGTCTGTATTATCTGTACTAGTGTCTGCAGTGTATGTAATGTCTGTATTATCTGTACTAGTGTCTGCAGTGTATGTAATGTCTGTATTATCTGTACTAGTGTCTGCAGTGTATGTAATGTCTGTATTATCTGTACTAGTGTCTGCAGTGTATGTAAAATCTGTATTATCTGTACTAGTGTCTGCAGTGTATGTAATGTCTATATTATCTGTACTAGTGTCTGCAGTGTATGTAATGTCTGTATGATCTGTACTAGTGTCTGCAGTGTATGTAATGTCTGTATTATCTGTACTTGTGTCTGCAGTGTATGTAATGTCTGTATTATCTGTACTAGTGTCTGCAGTGTCTGTAATGTCTGTATTATCTGTACTAGTGTCTGTAGTGTATGTAATGTCTGTATTATCTGTACTAGTGTCTGCAGTGTATGTAATGTCTGTATTATCTGTACTAGTGTCTGCAGTGTATGTAATGTCTGTATTATCTGTACTAGTGTCTGCAGTGTAGTAATGTCTGTATTATCTGTACTAGTGTCTGCAGTGTCTGTAGTGTGTGTATTATCTGTACTAGTGTCTGCAGTGTATGTAATGTCTGTATTATATGTACTAGTGTCTGCAGTGTATGTAATGTCTGTATTATCTGTACTAGTGTCTGCAGTGTATGTAATGTCTGTATTATCTGTACTAGTGTCTGCAGTGTATGTAATGTCTGTATTATCTGTACTAGTGTCTGCAGTGTATGTAATGTCTGTATTATCTGTACTAGTGTCTGTAGTGTATGTAATGTCTGTATTATCTGTACTAGTGTCTGCAGTGTATGTAATGTCTGTATTATCTGTACTAGTGTCTGCAGTGTATGTAATGTCTGTATTATCTGTACTAGTGTCTGTAGTGTATGTAATGTCTGTATTATCTGTACTAGTGTCTGCAGTGTGTGTAATGTCTGTATTATCTGTACCAGTGTCTGCAGTGTGTGTAATGTCTGTATTATATGTTCTAGTGTCTGCAGTATATGTAATTTTTGTATTATCTGTACTAGTGTCTGCAGTGTATGTAATGTCTGTATTATCTGTACTAGTGTCTGCAGTATATGTAATGTCTGTATTATCTGTACTAGTGTCTGCAGTGTATGTAATGTCTGTATTATCTGTACTAGTGTCTGTAGTGTATGTAATGTCTGTATTATCTGTACTAGTGTCTGCAGTGTGTGTAATGTCTGTATTATATGTTCTAGTGTCTGCCGAGCATCTTATGTCTGTATTATATGTTCTAGTGTCTGCAGAGTATCTAATGTCTGTATTATATGTTCTAGTGTCTGCAGAGTATCTCATGTCTGTATTATATGTTCTAGTGTCTGCAGTGTATGTAGTGTCTGCATTATCTGTACTAGTGTCTGCAGTGTATGTAGTGTCTGTATTATCTGTACTAGTGTCTGCAGTGTATGTAATGTGTGTATTATCTGTACTAGTGTCTGCAGTGTATGTAATGTCTGTTTTATCTGTACTTGTGTCTGCAGGGTATGTAATGTCTGTATGATTTGTACTAGTGTCTGCAGTGTATGTAATGTCTGTATTATCTGTACTAGTGTCTGCAGTGTATGTAATGTCTGTATTATCTGTACTAGTGTCTGCAGGGTATGTAATGTCTGTATGATTTGTACTAGTGTCTGCAGTGTATGTAATGTCTGTATTATCTGTACTAGTGTCTGCAGTGTATGTAAAATCTGTATTATCTGTACTAGTGTCTGCAGTGTATGTAATGTCTATATTATCTGTACTAGTGTCTGCAGTGTATGTAATGTCTGTATGATCTGTACTAGTGTCTGCAGTGTATGTAATGTCTGTATTATCTGTACTTGTGTCTGCAGTGTATGTAATGTCTGTATTATCTGTACTAGTGTCTGCAGTGTCTGTAATGTCTGTATTATCTGTACTAGTTTCTGTAGTGTATGTAATGTCTGTATTATCTGTACTAGTGTCTGCAGTGTATGTAATGTCTGTATTATCTGTACTAGTGTCTGCAGTGTATGTAATGTCTGTATTATCTGTACTAGTGTCTGCAGTGTATGTAGTGTCTGTATTATCTGTACTAGTGTCTGCAGTGTATGTAATGTCTGTATTATATCTACTAGTGTCTGCAGTGTATGTAATGTCTGTATTATATGTACTAGTGTCTGCAGTGTATGTAATGTCTGTATTATCTGTACTAGTGTCTGCAGTGTATGTAATGTCTATATGATCTGTACTAGTGTATGCAGTGTATGTAATGTCTGTATTATCTGTACTAGTGTCTGTAGTGTATGTAATGTCTGTATTATCTGTACTAGTGTCTGTAGTGTATGTAATGTCTGTATTATCTGTACTAGTGTCTGCAGTGTATGTAATGTCTGTATTATCTGTACTAGTGTCTGCAGTGTATGTAATGTCTGTATTATCTGTACTAGTGTCTGCAGTGTATGTAATGTCTGTATTATCTGTACTAGTGTCTGCAGTGTATGTAAAATCTGTATTATCTGTACTAGTGTCTGCAGTGTATGTAATGTCTATATTATCTGTACTAGTGTCTGCAGTGTATGTAATGTCTGTATGATCTGTACTAGTGTCTGCAGTGTATGTAATGTCTGTATTATCTGTACTTGTGTCTGCAGTGTATGTAATGTCTGTATTATCTGTACTAGTGTCTGCAGTGTCTGTAATGTCTGTATTATCTGTACTAGTGTCTGTAGTGTATGTAATGTCTGTATTATCTGTACTAGTGTCTGCAGTGTATGTAATGTCTGTATTATCTGTACTAGTGTCTGCAGTGTATGTAATGTCTGTATTATCTGTACTAGTGTCTGCAGTGTATGTAATGTCTGTATTATCTGTACTAGTGTCTGCAGTGTATGTAATGTCTGTATTATCTGTACTAGTGTCTGCAGTGTTTGTAGTGTGTGTATTATCTGTACTAGTGTCTGCAGTGTATGTAATGTCTGTATTATATGTACTAGTGTCTGCAGTGTATGTAATGTCTGTATTATCTGTACTAGTGTCTGCAGTGTATGTAATGTCTGTATTATCTGTACTAGTGTCTGCAGTGTATGTAATGTCTGTATTATCTGTACTAGTGTCTGTAGTGTATGTAATGTCTGTATTATATGTACTAGTGTCTGCAGTGTATGTAATGTCTGTATTATCTGTACTAGTGTCTGCAGTGTATGTAATGTCTGTATTATCTGTACTAGTGTCTGCAGTGTATGTAATGTCTGTATTATCTGTACTAGTGTCTGCAGTGTATGTAATGTCTGTATTATCTGTACTAGTGTCTGCAGTGTATGTAATGTCTGTATTATCTGTACTAGTGTCTGCAGTGTATGTAATGTCTGTATTATCTGTACTAGTGTCTGCAGTGTCTGTAGTGTGTGTATTATCTGTACTAGTGTCTGCAGTGTATGTAATGTCTGTATTATATGTACTAGTGTCTGCAGTGTATGTAATGTCTGTATTATCTGTACTAGTGTCTGCAGTGTATGTAATGTCTGTATTATCTGTACTAGTGTCTGCAGTGTATGTAATGTCTGTATTATCTGTACTAGTGTCTGCAGTGTATGTAATGTCTGTATTATCTGTACTAGTGTCTGCAGTGTATGTAATGTCTGTATTATCTGTACTAGTGTCTGTAGTGTATGTAATGTCTGTATTATCTGTACTAGTGTCTGCAGTGTGTGTAATGTCTGTATTATCTGTACTAGTGTCTGCAGTGTGTGTAATGTCTGTATTATATGTTCTAGTGTCTGCAGAGCATCTAATGTCTGTATTATATGTTCTAGTGTCTGCAGAGTAACTAATGTCTGTATTATATGTTCTAGTGTCTGCAGAGTATCTAATGTCTGTATTATCTGTACTAGTGTCTGCAGTGTATGTAGTGTCTGTATTATCTGTACTAGTGTCTGCAGTGTATGTAGTGTCTGTATTATCTGTACTAGTGTCTGCAGTGTATGTAATGTGTGTTTTATCTGTACTAGTGTCTGCAGTGTATGTAATGTCTGTTTTATGTGAACTAGTGTCTGCAGTGTATGTAATGTCTGTATGATTTGTACTAGTGTCTGCAGTGTAAGTAAAGTCTGTATTATCTGTACTAGTGTCTGCAGTGTATGTAATGTCTGTATTATCTGTACTAGTGTCTGCAGTGTCTGTAATGTCTGTATTATCTGTACTAGTGTCTGCAGTGTATGTAATGTCTGTATTATCTGTACTAGTGTCTGTAGTGTATGTAATGTCTGTATTATCTGTAATAGTGTCTGCAGTGTGTGTAATGTCTGTATTATATGTTCTAGTGTCTGCAGAGCATCTTATGTCTGTATTATATGTTCTAGTGTCTGCAGAGTATCTAATGTCTGTATTATATGTTCTAGTGTCTGCAGAGTATCTAATGTCTGTATTATCTGTACTAGTGTCTGCAGTGTATGTAGTGTCTGCATTATCTGTACTAGTGTCTGCAGTGTATGTAGTGTCTGTATTATCTGTACTAGTGTCTGCAGTGTATGTAATGTGTGTATTATCTGTACTAGTGTCTGCAGTGTATGTAATGTCTGTTTTATCTGTACTTGTGTCTGCAGGGTATGTAATGTCTGTATGATTTGTACTAGTGTCTGCAGTGTATGTAATGTCTGTATTATCTGTACTAGTGTCTGCAGTGTATGTAATGTCTGTATTATCTGTACTAGTGTCTGCAGTGTATGTAATGTCTGTTTTATCTGTACTAGTGTCTGCAGTGTATGTAACGTCTGTATGATTTGTACTAGTGTCTGCAGTGTATGTAATGTCTGTATGATTTGTACTAGTGTCTGCAGTATATGTAATGTCTGTATTATCTGTACTAGTGTCTGCAGTGTCTGTAATGTCTGTATTATCTGTACTAGTGTCTGCAGTGTATGTAGTGTCTGTATTATCTGTACTAGTGTCTGCAGTGTATGTAAAGTCTGTATTATCTGTACTAGTGTCTGCAGTGTATGTAATGTCTGTATTATCTGTACTAGTGTCTGCAAAGTATCTAATGTCTGTATTATCTGTACTAGTGTCTGCAGTGTATGTAATGTCTGTATTATCTGTACTAGTGTCTGCAGTGTATGTAGTGTCTGTATTATCTGTACTAGTGTCTGCAGTGTATGTAATGTCTGTATTATCTGTACTAGTGTCTGCAGTGTATGTAATGTCTGTATTATATGTACTAGTGTCTGCAGTGTATGTAATGTCTGTATTATATGTACCAGTGTCTGCAGTGTATGTAATGTCTGTATTATCTGTACTAGTGTCTGCAGTGTATGTAATGTCTATATGATCTGTACTAGTGTATGCAGTGTATGTAATGTCTGTATTATCTGTACTAGTGTCTGCAGTGTCTGTAATGTCTGTATCATCTGTACTAGTGTCTGTAGTGTATGTAATGTCTGTATTATCTGTACTAGTGTCTGTAGTGTATGTAATGTCTGTATTATCTGTACTAGTGTCTGCAGTGTATGTAATGTCTGTATTATCTGTACTAGTGTCTGCAGTGTATGTAATGTCTGTATTATCTGTACTAGTGTCTGCAGTGTATGTAATGTCTGTATTATCTGTACTAGTGTCTGCAGTGTATGTAAAATCTGTATTATCTGTACTAGTGTCTGCAGTGTATGTAATGTCTATATTATCTGTACTAGTGTCTGCAGTATATGTAATGTCTGTATGATCTGTACTAGTGTCTGCAGTGTATGTAATGTCTGTATTATCTGTACTTGTGTCTGCAGTGTATGTAATGTCTGTATTATCTGTACTAGTGTCTGCAGTGTCTGTAATGTCTGTATTATCTGTACTAGTGTCTGTAGTGTATTTAATGTCTGTATTATCTGTACTAGTGTCTGCAGTGTATGTAATGTCTGTATTATCTGTACTAGTGTCTGCAGTGTATGTAATGTCTGTATTATCTGTACTAGTGTCTGCAGTGTATGTAATGTCTGTATTATCTGTACTAGTGTCTGCAGTGTCTGTAGTGTGTGTATTATCTGTACTAGTGTCTGCAGTGTATGTAATGTCTGTATTATATGCACTAGTGTCTGCAGTGTATGTAATGTCTGTATTATCTGTACTAGTGTCTGCAGTGTATGTAATGTCTGTATTATCTGTACTAGTGTCTGCAGTGTATGTAATGTCTGTATTATCTGTACTAGTGTCTGTAGTGTATGTAATGTCTGTATTATTTATACTAGTGTCTGCAGTGTATGTAATGTCTGTAATATCTGTACTAGTGTCTGTAGTGTATGTAATGTCTGTATTATCTGTACTAGTGTCTGCAGTGTGTGTAATGTCTGTATTATCTGTACCAGTGTCTGCAGTGTGTGTAATGTCTGTATTATCTGTACTAGTGTCTGTAGTGTATGTAATGTCTGTATTATCTGTACTAGTGTCTGCAGTGTGTGTAATGTCTGTATTATATGTTCTAGTGTCTGCAGTATATGTAACGTCTGTATTATCTGTACTAGTGTCTGCAGTGTATGTAATGTCTGTATTATCTGTACTAGTGTCTGTAGTGTATGTAATGTCTGTATTATCTGTACTAGTGTCTGCAGTCTATGTAATGTCTGTATTATCTGTACTAGTGTCTGCAGTGTATGTAATGTCTGTATTATCTGTACTAGTGTCTGTAGTGTATGTAATGTCTGTATTATCTGTACTAGTGTCTGCAGTGTATGTAATGTCTGTAATATCTGTACTAGTGTCTGTAGTGTATGTAATGTCTGTATTATCTGTACTAGTGTCTGCAGTGTGTGTAATGTCTGTATTATCTGTACCAGTGTCTGCAGTGTGTGTAATGTCTGTATTATCTGTACTAGTGTCTGCAGTGTATGTAATGTCTGTAGTATCTGTACTAGTGTCTGTAGTGTATGTAATGCCTGTATTATCTGTACTAGTGTCTGCAGTGTGTGTAATGTCTGTATTATATGTTCTAGTGTCTGCAGTATATGTAATGTCTGTATTATCTGTACTAGTGTCTGCAGTGTATGTAATGTCTGTATTATCTGTACTAGTGTCTGTAGTGTATGTAATGTCTGTATTATCTGTACTAGTGTCTGCAGTGTATGTAATGTCTGTATTATATGTTCTAGTGTCTGCAGAGCATCTTATGTCTGTATTATATGTTCTAGTGTCTGCAGAGTATCTAATGTCTGTATTATATGTTCTAGTGTCTGCAGAGTATCTAATGTCTGTATTATCTGTACTAGTGTCTGCAGTGTATGTAGTGTCTGCATTAACTGTACTAGTGTCTGCAGTGTATGTAGTGTCTGTATTATCTGTACTAGTGTCTGCAGTGTATGTAATGTCTGTTTTATCTGTACTTGTGTCTGCAGGGTATGTAATGTCTGTATGATTTGTACTAGTGTCTGCAGTGTATGTAATGTCTGTATTATCTGTACTAGTGTCTGCAGTGTATGTAATGTCTGTATTATCTGTACTAGTGTCTGCAGTGTATGTAATGTCTGTTTTATCTGTACTAGTGTCTGCAGTGTATGTAATGTCTGTATGATTTGTACTAGTGTCTGCAGTGTATGTAATGTCTGTATGATTTGTACTAGTGTCTGCAGTATATGTAATGTCTGTATTATCTGTACTAGTGTCTGCAGTGTCTGTAATGTCTGTATTATCTGTACTAGTGTCTGCAGTGTATGTAGTGTCTGTATTATCTGTACTAGTGTCTGCAGTGTATGTAAAGTCTGTATTATCTGTACTAGTGACTGCAGTGTATGTAATGTCTGTATTATCTGTACTAGTGTCTGCAAAGTATCTAATGTCTGTATTATCTGTACTAGTGTCTGCAGTGTATGTAATGTCTGTATTATCTGTACTAGTGTCTGCAGTGTATGTAATGTCTGTATTATCTGTACTAGTGTCTGCAGTGTATGTAGTGTCTGTATTATCTGTACTAGTGTCTGCAGTGTATGTAATGTCTGTATTATCTGTACTAGTGTCTGCAGTGTATGTAATGTCTGTATTATCTGTACTAGTGTCTGCAGTGTATGTAGTGTCTGTATTATCTGTACTAGTGTCTGCAGTGTATGTAATGTCTGTATTATCTGTACTAGTGTCTGCAGTGTATGTAATGTCTGTATTATCTGTACTAGTGTCTGCAGTGTATGTAGTGTCTGTATTATCTGTACTAGTGTCTGCAGTGTATGTAATGTCTGTATTATCTGTACTAGTGTCTGCAGTGTATGTAATGTCTGTATTATATGTACTAGTGTCTGCAGTGTATGTAATGTCTGTATTATATGTACTAGTGTCTGCAGTGTATGTAATGTCTGTATTATCTGTACTAGTGTCTGCAGTGTATGTAATGTCTATATGATCTGTACTAGTGTATGCAGTGTATGTAATGTCTGTATTATCTGTACTAGTGTCTGCAGTGTCTGTAATGTCTGTATTATCTGTACTAGTGTCTGTAGTGTATGTAATGTCTGTATTATCTGTACTAGTGTCTGTAGTGTATGTAATGTCTGTATTATCTGTACTAGTGTCTGCAGTGTATGTAATGTCTGTATTATCTGTACTAGTGTCTGCAGTGTATGTAATGTCTGTATTATCTGTACTAGTGTCTGCAGTGTATGTAATGTCTGTATTATCTGTACTAGTGTCTGCAGTGTATGTAATGTCTGTATTATCTCTACTAGTGTCTGTAGTGTATGTAATGTCTGTATTATCTGTACTAGTGTCTGCAGTGTATGTAGTGTCTGTATTATCTGTACTAGTGTCTGCAGTGTATGTAGTGTGTGTATTATGTGTACTAGTGTCTGCAGTGTATGTAATGTCTGTATTATCTGTACTAGTGTCTGCAGTGTATGTAATGTCTGTATTATCTGTACTAGTGTCTGCAGTGTATGTAAAATCTGTATTATCTGTACTAGTGTCTGCAGTGTATGTAATGTCTATATTATCTGTACTAGTGTCTGCAGTGTATGTAGTGTGTGTATTATCTGTACTAGTGTCTGCAGTGTATGTAGTGTCTGTATTATCTGTACTAGTGTCTGCAGTGTATGTAATGTCTGTATTATCTGTACTAGTGTCTGCAGTGTCTGTATTATCTGTACTAGTGTCTGCAGTGTATGTAATGTCTGTATGATCTGTACTAGTGTCTGCAGTGTATGTAATGTCTGTATGATCTGTACTAGTGTCTGCAGTGTATGTAATGTCTGTATTATCTGTACTTGTGTCTGCAGTGTATGTAATGTCTGTATTATCTGTACTAGTGTCTGCAGTGTCTGTAATGTCTGTATTATCTGTACTAGTGTCTGCAGTGTATGTAATGTCTGTATTATATGTACTAGTGTCTGCAGTGTATGTAATGTCTGTATTATCTGTACTAGTGTCTGCAGTGTATGTAATGTCTGTATTATCTGTACTAGTGTCTGCAGTGTATGTAATGTCTGTATTATATGTACTAGTGTCTGCAGTGTATGTAATGTCTGTATTATCTGTACTAGTGTCTGCAGTGTATGTAATGTCTGTATTATATGTACTAGTGTCTGCAGTGTATGTAATGTCTGTATTATCTGTACTAGTGTCTGCAGTGTATGTAATGTCTGTATTATCTGTACTAGTGTCTGCAGTGTATGTAATGTCTGTATTATCTGTACTAGTGTCTGCAGTGTATGTAATGTCTGTATTATCTGTACTAGTGTCTGTAGTGTATGTAATGTCTGTATTATCTGTACTAGTGTCTGCAGTGTATGTAATGTCTGTATTATCTGTACTAGTGTCTGCAGTGTATGTAATGTCTGTATTATCTGTACTAGTGTCTGTAGTGTATGTAATGTCTGTATTATCTGTACTAGTGTCTGCAGTGTGTGTAATGTCTGTATTATCTGTACCAGTGTCTGCAGTATATGTAATGTCTGTATTATATGTTCTAGTGTCTGCAGTATATGTAATGTCTGTATTATCTGTACTAGTGTCTGCAGTGTATGTAATGTCTGTATTATCTGTACTAGTGTCTGCAGTGTATGTAATGTCTGTATTATCTGTACTAGTGTCTGCAGTATATGTAATGTCTGTATTATCTGTACTAGTGTCTGCAGTGTATGTAATGTCTGTATTATCTGTACTAGTGTCTGTAGTGTATGTAATGTCTGTATTATCTGTACTAGTGTCTGTAGAGCATCTTATGTCTGTATTATATGTTCTAGTGTCTGCAGAGTATCTAATGTCTGTATTATATGTTCTAGTGTCTGCAGAGTATCTAATGTCTGTATTATCTGTACTAGTGTCTGCAGTGTATGTAGTGTCTGCATTATCTGTACTAGTGTCTGCAGTGTATGTAGTGTCTGTATTATCTGTACTAGTGTCTGCAGTGTATGTAATGTGTGTATTATCTGTACTAGTGTCTGCAGTGTATGTAATGTCTGTTTTATCTGTACTTGTGTCTGCAGGGTATGTAATGTCTGTATGATTTGTACTAGTGTCTGCAGTGTATGTAATGTGTGTATTATCTGTACTAGTGTCTGCAGTGTATGTAATGTCTGTATTATCTGTACTAGTGTCTGCAGTGTATGTAATGTCTGTTTTATCTGTACTAGTGTCTGCAGTGTATGTAATGTCTGTATGATTTGTACTAGTGTCTGCAGTGTATGTAATGTCTGTATGATTTGTACTAGTGTCTGCAGTATATGTAATGTCTGTATTATCTGTACTAGTGTCTGCAGTGTCAGTAATGTCTGTATTATCTGTACTAGTGTCTGCAGTGTATGTAGTGTCTGTATTATCTGTACTAGTGTCTGCAGTGTATGTAAAGTCTGTATTATCTGTACTAGTGTCTGCAGTGTATGTAATGTCTGTATTATCTGTACTAGTGTCTGCAAAGTATCTAATGTCTGTATTATCTGTACTAGTGTCTGCAGTGTATGTAATGTCTGTATTATCTGTACTAGTGTCTGCAGTGTATGTAGTGTCTGTATTATCTGTACTAGTGTCTGCAGTGTATGTAATGTCTGTATTATCTGTACTAGTGTCTGTAGTGTATGTAATGTCTGTATTATCTGTACTAGTGTCTGCAGTGTATGTAATGTCTGTATTATCTGTACTAGTGTCTGCAGTGTATGTAATGTCTGTATTATCTGTACTAGTGTCTGCAGTGTATGTAATGTCTGTATTATCTGTACTAGTGTCTGCAGTGTATGTAAAATCTGTATTATCTGTACTAGTGTCTGCAGTGTATGTAATGTCTATATTATCTGTACTAGTGTCTGCAGTGTATGTAATGTCTGTATGATCTGTACTAGTGTCTGCAGTGTATGTAATGTCTGTATTATCTGTACTTGTGTCTGCAGTGTATGTAATGTCTGTATTATCTGTACTAGTGTCTGCAGTGTCTGTAATGTCTGTATTATCTGTACTAGTGTCTGTAGTGTATGTAATGTCTGTATTATCTGTACTAGTGTCTGCAGTGTATGTAATGTCTGTATTATCTGTACTAGTGTCTGCAGTGTATGTAATGTCTGTATTATCTGTACTAGTGTCTGCAGTGTAGTAATGTCTGTATTATCTGTACTAGTGTCTGCAGTGTCTGTAGTGTGTGTATTATCTGTACTAGTGTCTGCAGTGTATGTAATGTCTGTATTATATGTACTAGTGTCTGCAGTGTATGTAATGTCTGTATTATCTGTACTAGTGTCTGCAGTGTATGTAATGTCTGTATTATCTGTACTAGTGTCTGCAGTGTATGTAATGTCTGTATTATCTGTACTAGTGTCTGCAGTGTATGTAATGTCTGTATTATCTGTACTAGTGTCTGTAGTGTATGTAATGTCTGTATTATCTGTACTAGTGTCTGCAGTGTATGTAATGTCTGTATTATCTGTACTAGTGTCTGCAGTGTATGTAATGTCTGTATTATCTGTACTAGTGTCTGTAGTGTATGTAATGTCTGTATTATCTGTACTAGTGTCTGCAGTGTGTGTAATGTCTGTATTATCTGTACCAGTGTCTGCAGTGTGTGTAATGTCTGTATTATATGTTCTAGTGTCTGCAGTATATGTAATTTTTGTATTATCTGTACTAGTGTCTGCAGTGTATGTAATGTCTGTATTATCTGTACTAGTGTCTGCAGTATATGTAATGTCTGTATTATCTGTACTAGTGTCTGCAGTGTATGTAATGTCTGTATTATCTGTACTAGTGTCTGTAGTGTATGTAATGTCTGTATTATCTGTACTAGTGTCTGCAGTGTGTGTAATGTCTGTATTATATGTTCTAGTGTCTGCCGAGCATCTTATGTCTGTATTATATGTTCTAGTGTCTGCAGAGTATCTAATGTCTGTATTATATGTTCTAGTGTCTGCAGAGTATCTCATGTCTGTATTATATGTTCTAGTGTCTGCAGTGTATGTAGTGTCTGCATTATCTGTACTAGTGTCTGCAGTGTATGTAGTGTCTGTATTATCTGTACTAGTGTCTGCAGTGTATGTAATGTGTGTATTATCTGTACTAGTGTCTGCAGTGTATGTAATGTCTGTTTTATCTGTACTTGTGTCTGCAGGGTATGTAATGTCTGTATGATTTGTACTAGTGTCTGCAGTGTATGTAATGTCTGTATTATCTGTACTAGTGTCTGCAGTGTATGTAATGTCTGTATTATCTGTACTAGTGTCTGCAGGGTATGTAATGTCTGTATGATTTGTACTAGTGTCTGCAGTGTATGTAATGTCTGTATTATCTGTACTAGTGTCTGCAGTGTATGTAAAATCTGTATTATCTGTACTAGTGTCTGCAGTGTATGTAATGTCTATATTATCTGTACTAGTGTCTGCAGTGTATGTAATGTCTGTATGATCTGTACTAGTGTCTGCAGTGTATGTAATGTCTGTATTATCTGTACTTGTGTCTGCAGTGTATGTAATGTCTGTATTATCTGTACTAGTGTCTGCAGTGTCTGTAATGTCTGTATTATCTGTACTAGTTTCTGTAGTGTATGTAATGTCTGTATTATCTGTACTAGTGTCTGCAGTGTATGTAATGTCTGTATTATCTGTACTAGTGTCTGCAGTGTATGTAATGTCTGTATTATCTGTACTAGTGTCTGCAGTGTATGTAGTGTCTGTATTATCTGTACTAGTGTCTGCAGTGTATGTAATGTCTGTATTATATCTACTAGTGTCTGCAGTGTATGTAATGTCTGTATTATATGTACTAGTGTCTGCAGTGTATGTAATGTCTGTATTATCTGTACTAGTGTCTGCAGTGTATGTAATGTCTATATGATCTGTACTAGTGTATGCAGTGTATGTAATGTCTGTATTATCTGTACTAGTGTCTGTAGTGTATGTAATGTCTGTATTATCTGTACTAGTGTCTGTAGTGTATGTAATGTCTGTATTATCTGTACTAGTGTCTGCAGTGTATGTAATGTCTGTATTATCTGTACTAGTGTCTGCAGTGTATGTAATGTCTGTATTATCTGTACTAGTGTCTGCAGTGTATGTAATGTCTGTATTATCTGTACTAGTGTCTGCAGTGTATGTAAAATCTGTATTATCTGTACTAGTGTCTGCAGTGTATGTAATGTCTATATTATCTGTACTAGTGTCTGCAGTGTATGTAATGTCTGTATGATCTGTACTAGTGTCTGCAGTGTATGTAATGTCTGTATTATCTGTACTTGTGTCTGCAGTGTATGTAATGTCTGTATTATCTGTACTAGTGTCTGCAGTGTCTGTAATGTCTGTATTATCTGTACTAGTGTCTGTAGTGTATGTAATGTCTGTATTATCTGTACTAGTGTCTGCAGTGTATGTAATGTCTGTATTATCTGTACTAGTGTCTGCAGTGTATGTAATGTCTGTATTATCTGTACTAGTGTCTGCAGTGTATGTAATGTCTGTATTATCTGTACTAGTGTCTGCAGTGTATGTAATGTCTGTATTATCTGTACTAGTGTCTGCAGTGTTTGTAGTGTGTGTATTATCTGTACTAGTGTCTGCAGTGTATGTAATGTCTGTATTATATGTACTAGTGTCTGCAGTGTATGTAATGTCTGTATTATCTGTACTAGTGTCTGCAGTGTATGTAATGTCTGTATTATCTGTACTAGTGTCTGCAGTGTATGTAATGTCTGTATTATCTGTACTAGTGTCTGTAGTGTATGTAATGTCTGTATTATATGTACTAGTGTCTGCAGTGTATGTAATGTCTGTATTATCTGTACTAGTGTCTGCAGTGTATGTAATGTCTGTATTATCTGTACTAGTGTCTGCAGTGTATGTAATGTCTGTATTATCTGTACTAGTGTCTGCAGTGTATGTAATGTCTGTATTATCTGTACTAGTGTCTGCAGTGTATGTAATGTCTGTATTATCTGTACTAGTGTCTGCAGTGTATGTAATGTCTGTATTATCTGTACTAGTGTCTGCAGTGTCTGTAGTGTGTGTATTATCTGTACTAGTGTCTGCAGTGTATGTAATGTCTGTATTATATGTACTAGTGTCTGCAGTGTATGTAATGTCTGTATTATCTGTACTAGTGTCTGCAGTGTATGTAATGTCTGTATTATCTGTACTAGTGTCTGCAGTGTATGTAATGTCTGTATTATCTGTACTAGTGTCTGCAGTGTATGTAATGTCTGTATTATCTGTACTAGTGTCTGCAGTGTATGTAATGTCTGTATTATCTGTACTAGTGTCTGTAGTGTATGTAATGTCTGTATTATCTGTTCTAGTGTCTGCAGTGTATGTAATGTCTGTATTATCTGTACTAGTGTCTGTAGTGTATGTAATGTCTGTATTATCTGTACTAGTGTCTGCAGTGTGTGTAATGTCTGTATTATCTGTACTAGTGTCTGCAGTGTGTGTAATGTCTGTATTATATGTTCTAGTGTCTGCAGAGCATCTAATGTCTGTATTATATGTTCTAGTGTCTGCAGAGTAACTAATGTCTGTATTATATGTTCTAGTGTCTGCAGAGTATCTAATGTCTGTATTATCTGTACTAGTGTCTGCAGTGTATGTAGTGTCTGTATTATCTGTACTAGTGTCTGCAGTGTATGTAGTGTCTGTATTATCTGTACTAGTGTCTGCAGTGTATGTAATGTGTGTTTTATCTGTACTAGTGTCTGCAGTGTATGTAATGTCTGTTTTATGTGAACTAGTGTCTGCAGTGTATGTAATGTCTGTATGATTTGTACTAGTGTCTGCAGTGTAAGTAAAGTCTGTATTATCTGTACTAGTGTCTGCAGTGTATGTAATGTCTGTATTATCTGTACTAGTGTCTGCAGTGTCTGTAATGTCTGTATTATCTGTACTAGTGTCTGCAGTGTATGTAATGTCTGTATTATCTGTACTAGTGTCTGTAGTGTATGTAATGTCTGTATTATCTGTAATAGTGTCTGCAGTGTGTGTAATGTCTGTATTATATGTTCTAGTGTCTGCAGAGCATCTTATGTCTGTATTATATGTTCTAGTGTCTGCAGAGTATCTAATGTCTGTATTATATGTTCTAGTGTCTGCAGAGTATCTAATGTCTGTATTATCTGTACTAGTGTCTGCAGTGTATGTAGTGTCTGCATTATCTGTACTAGTGTCTGCAGTGTATGTAGTGTCTGTATTATCTGTACTAGTGTCTGCAGTGTATGTAATGTGTGTATTATCTGTACTAGTGTCTGCAGTGTATGTAATGTCTGTTTTATCTGTACTTGTGTCTGCAGGGTATGTAATGTCTGTATGATTTGTACTAGTGTCTGCAGTGTATGTAATGTCTGTATTATCTGTACTAGTGTCTGCAGTGTATGTAATGTCTGTATTATCTGTACTAGTGTCTGCAGTGTATGTAATGTCTGTTTTATCTGTACTAGTGTCTGCAGTGTATGTAACGTCTGTATGATTTGTACTAGTGTCTGCAGTGTATGTAATGTCTGTATGATTTGTACTAGTGTCTGCAGTATATGTAATGTCTGTATTATCTGTACTAGTGTCTGCAGTGTCTGTAATGTCTGTATTATCTGTACTAGTGTCTGCAGTGTATGTAGTGTCTGTATTATCTGTACTAGTGTCTGCAGTGTATGTAAAGTCTGTATTATCTGTACTAGTGTCTGCAGTGTATGTAATGTCTGTATTATCTGTACTAGTGTCTGCAAAGTATCTAATGTCTGTATTATCTGTACTAGTGTCTGCAGTGTATGTAATGTCTGTATTATCTGTACTAGTGTCTGCAGTGTATGTAGTGTCTGTATTATCTGTACTAGTGTCTGCAGTGTATGTAATGTCTGTATTATCTGTACTAGTGTCTGCAGTGTATGTAATGTCTGTATTATATGTACTAGTGTCTGCAGTGTATGTAATGTCTGTATTATATGTACCAGTGTCTGCAGTGTATGTAATGTCTGTATTATCTGTACTAGTGTCTGCAGTGTATGTAATGTCTATATGATCTGTACTAGTGTATGCAGTGTATGTAATGTCTGTATTATCTGTACTAGTGTCTGCAGTGTCTGTAATGTCTGTATCATCTGTACTAGTGTCTGTAGTGTATGTAATGTCTGTATTATCTGTACTAGTGTCTGTAGTGTATGTAATGTCTGTATTATCTGTACTAGTGTCTGCAGTGTATGTAATGTCTGTATTATCTGTACTAGTGTCTGCAGTGTATGTAATGTCTGTATTATCTGTACTAGTGTCTGCAGTGTATGTAATGTCTGTATTATCTGTACTAGTGTCTGCAGTGTATGTAAAATCTGTATTATCTGTACTAGTGTCTGCAGTGTATGTAATGTCTATATTATCTGTACTAGTGTCTGCAGTATATGTAATGTCTGTATGATCTGTACTAGTGTCTGCAGTGTATGTAATGTCTGTATTATCTGTACTTGTGTCTGCAGTGTATGTAATGTCTGTATTATCTGTACTAGTGTCTGCAGTGTCTGTAATGTCTGTATTATCTGTACTAGTGTCTGTAGTGTATTTAATGTCTGTATTATCTGTACTAGTGTCTGCAGTGTATGTAATGTCTGTATTATCTGTACTAGTGTCTGCAGTGTATGTAATGTCTGTATTATCTGTACTAGTGTCTGCAGTGTATGTAATGTCTGTATTATCTGTACTAGTGTCTGCAGTGTATGTAATGTCTGTATTATCTGTACTAGTGTCTGCAGTGTCTGTAGTGTGTGTATTATCTGTACTAGTGTCTGCAGTGTATGTAATGTCTGTATTATATGCACTAGTGTCTGCAGTGTATGTAATGTCTGTATTATCTGTACTAGTGTCTGCAGTGTATGTAATGTCTGTATTATCTGTACTAGTGTCTGCAGTGTATGTAATGTCTGTATTATCTGTACTAGTGTCTGTAGTGTATGTAATGTCTGTATTATTTATACTAGTGTCTGCAGTGTATGTAATGTCTGTAATATCTGTACTAGTGTCTGTAGTGTATGTAATGTCTGTATTATCTGTACTAGTGTCTGCAGTGTGTGTAATGTCTGTATTATCTGTACCAGTGTCTGCAGTGTGTGTAATGTCTGTATTATCTGTACTAGTGTCTGTAGTGTATGTAATGTCTGTATTATCTGTACTAGTGTCTGCAGTGTGTGTAATGTCTGTATTATATGTTCTAGTGTCTGCAGTATATGTAACGTCTGTATTATCTGTACTAGTGTCTGCAGTGTATGTAATGTCTGTATTATCTGTACTAGTGTCTGTAGTGTATGTAATGTCTGTATTATCTGTACTAGTGTCTGCAGTCTATGTAATGTCTGTATTATCTGTACTAGTGTCTGCAGTGTATGTAATGTCTGTATTATCTGTACTAGTGTCTGTAGTGTATGTAATGTCTGTATTATCTGTACTAGTGTCTGCAGTGTATGTAATGTCTGTAATATCTGTACTAGTGTCTGTAGTGTATGTAATGTCTGTATTATCTGTACTAGTGTCTGCAGTGTGTGTAATGTCTGTATTATCTGTACCAGTGTCTGCAGTGTGTGTAATGTCTGTATTATCTGTACTAGTGTCTGCAGTGTATGTAATGTCTGTAGTATCTGTACTAGTGTCTGTAGTGTATGTAATGCCTGTATTATCTGTACTAGTGTCTGCAGTGTGTGTAATGTCTGTATTATATGTTCTAGTGTCTGCAGTATATGTAATGTCTGTATTATCTGTACTAGTGTCTGCAGTGTATGTAATGTCTGTATTATCTGTACTAGTGTCTGTAGTGTATGTAATGTCTGTATTATCTGTACTAGTGTCTGCAGTGTATGTAATGTCTGTATTATATGTTCTAGTGTCTGCAGAGCATCTTATGTCTGTATTATATGTTCTAGTGTCTGCAGAGTATCTAATGTCTGTATTATATGTTCTAGTGTCTGCAGAGTATCTAATGTCTGTATTATCTGTACTAGTGTCTGCAGTGTATGTAGTGTCTGCATTAACTGTACTAGTGTCTGCAGTGTATGTAGTGTCTGTATTATCTGTACTAGTGTCTGCAGTGTATGTAATGTCTGTTTTATCTGTACTTGTGTCTGCAGGGTATGTAATGTCTGTATGATTTGTACTAGTGTCTGCAGTGTATGTAATGTCTGTATTATCTGTACTAGTGTCTGCAGTGTATGTAATGTCTGTATTATCTGTACTAGTGTCTGCAGTGTATGTAATGTCTGTTTTATCTGTACTAGTGTCTGCAGTGTATGTAATGTCTGTATGATTTGTACTAGTGTCTGCAGTGTATGTAATGTCTGTATGATTTGTACTAGTGTCTGCAGTATATGTAATGTCTGTATTATCTGTACTAGTGTCTGCAGTGTCTGTAATGTCTGTATTATCTGTACTAGTGTCTGCAGTGTATGTAGTGTCTGTATTATCTGTACTAGTGTCTGCAGTGTATGTAAAGTCTGTATTATCTGTACTAGTGACTGCAGTGTATGTAATGTCTGTATTATCTGTACTAGTGTCTGCAAAGTATCTAATGTCTGTATTATCTGTACTAGTGTCTGCAGTGTATGTAATGTCTGTATTATCTGTACTAGTGTCTGCAGTGTATGTAATGTCTGTATTATCTGTACTAGTGTCTGCAGTGTATGTAGTGTCTGTATTATCTGTACTAGTGTCTGCAGTGTATGTAATGTCTGTATTATCTGTACTAGTGTCTGCAGTGTATGTAATGTCTGTATTATCTGTACTAGTGTCTGCAGTGTATGTAGTGTCTGTATTATCTGTACTAGTGTCTGCAGTGTATGTAATGTCTGTATTATCTGTACTAGTGTCTGCAGTGTATGTAATGTCTGTATTATATGTACTAGTGTCTGCAGTGTATGTAATGTCTGTATTATATGTACTAGTGTCTGCAGTGTATGTAATGTCTGTATTATCTGTACTAGTGTCTGCAGTGTATGTAATGTCTATATGATCTGTACTAGTGTATGCAGTGTATGTAATGTCTGTATTATCTGTACTAGTGTCTGCAGTGTCTGTAATGTCTGTATTATCTGTACTAGTGTCTGTAGTGTATGTAATGTCTGTATTATCTGTACTAGTGTCTGTAGTGTATGTAATGTCTGTATTATCTGTACTAGTGTCTGCAGTGTATGTAATGTCTGTATTATCTGTACTAGTGTCTGCAGTGTATGTAATGTCTGTATTATCTGTACTAGTGTCTGCAGTGTATGTAATGTCTGTATTATCTGTACTAGTGTCTGCAGTGTATGTAAAATCTGTATTATCTGTACTAGTGTCTGCAGTGTATGTAATGTCTATATTATCTGTACTAGTGTCTGCAGTGTATGTAATGTCTGTATGATCTGTACTAGTGTCTGCAGTGTATGTAATGTCTGTATTATCTGTACTTGTGTCTGCAGTGTATGTAATGTCTGTATTATCTGTACTAGTGTCTGCAGTGTCTGTAATGTCTGTATTATCTGTACTAGTGTCTGTAGTGTATGTAATGTCTGTATTATCTGTACTAGTGTCTGCAGTGTATGTAATGTCTGTATTATCTGTACTAGTGTCTGCAGTGTATGTAATGTCTGTATTATCTGTACTAGTGTCTGCAGTGTATGTAATGTCTGTATTATCTGTACTAGTGTCTGCAGTGTCTGTAGTGTGTGTATTATCTGTACTAGTGTCTGCAGTGTATGTAATGTCTGTATTATCTGTACTAGTGTCTGCAGTGTATGTAATGTCTGTATTATTTGTACTAGTGTCTGCAGTGTATGTAATGTCTGTATTATCTGTACTAGTGTCTGCAGTGTCTGTAGTGTGTGTATTATCTGTACTAGTGTCTGCAGTGTATGTAATGTCTGTATTATCTGTACTAGTGTCTGCAGTGTATGTAATGTCTGTATTATCTGTACTAGTGTCTGCAGTGTCTGTAATGTCTGTATTATCTGTACTAGTGTCTGTAGTGTATGTAATGTCTGTATTATCTGTACTAGTGTCTGCAGTGTATGTAATGTCTGTATTATCTGTACTAGTGTCTGCAGTGTATGTAATGTCTGTATTATCTGTACTAGTGTCTGCAGTGTATGTAATGTCTGTATTATCTGTACTAGTGTCTGCAGTGTCTGTAGTGTGTGTATTATCTGTACTAGTGTCTGCAGTGTATGTAATGTCTGTATTATCTGTACTAGTGTCTGCATTGTATGTAATGTCTGTATTATATGTACTAGTGTCTGCAGTGTATGTAATGTCTGTATTATCTGTACTAGTGTCTGCAGTGTATGTAATGTCTGTATTATCTGTACTAGTGTCTGCAGTGTATGTAATGTCTGTATTATCTGTACTAGTGTCTGCAGTGTATGTAATGTCTGTATTATCTGTACTAGTGTCTGTAGTGTATGTAATGTCTGTATTATCTGTTCTAGTGTCTGCAGTGTATGTAATGTCTGTATTATCTGTACTAGTGTCTGTAGTGTATGTAATGTCTGTATTATCTGTACTAGTGTCTGCAGTGTGTGTAATGTCTGTATTATCTGTACTAGTGTCTGCAGTGTGTGTAATGTCTGTATTATATGTTCTAGTGTCTGCAGAGCATCTAATGTCTGTATTATATGTTCTAGTGTCTGCAGAGTAACTAATGTCTGTATTATATGTTCTAGTGTCTGCAGAGTATCTAATGTCTGTATTATCTGTACTAGTGTCTGCAGTGTATGTAGTGTCTGTATTATCTGTACTAGTGCCTGCAGTGTATGTAGTGTCTGTATTATCTGTACTAGTGTCTGCAGTGTATGTAATGTGTGTATTATCTGTACTAGTGTCTGCAGTGTATGTAATGTCTGTTTTATGTGTACTAGTGTCTGCAGTGTATGTAATGTCTGTATGATTTGTACTAGTGTCTGCAGTGTATGTAATGTCTGTATTATCTGTACTAGTGTCTGCAGTGTATGTAATGTCTATATGATCTGTACTAGTGTATGCAGTGTATGTAATGTCTGTATTATCTGTACTAGTGTCTGCAGTGTCTGTAATGTCTATATGATCTGTACTAGTGTATGCAGTGTATGTAATGTCTGTATAATCTGTACTAGTGTCTGCAGTGTATGTAGTGTCTGTATTATCTGTACTAGTGTCTGTAGTGTATGTAATGTCTGTATTATCTGTACTAGTGTCTGCAGTGTATGTAAAATCTGTATTATCTGTACTAGTGTCTGCAGTGTATGTAATGTCTATATTATCTGTACTAGTGTCTGCAGTGTATGTAATGTCTGTATGATCTGTACTAGTGTCTGCAGTGTATGTAATGTCTGTATTATCTGTACTTGTGTCTGCAGTGTATGTAATGTCTGTATTATCTGTACTAGTGTCTGCAGTGTCTGCAATGTCTGTATTATCTGTACTAGTGTCTGTAGTGTATGTAATGTCTGTATTATCTGTACTAGTGTCTGCAGTGTATGTAATGTCTGTATTATCTGTACTAGTGTCTGCAGTGTATGTAATGTCTGTATTATCTGTACTAGTGTCTGCAGTGTATGTAATGTCTGTATTATCTGTACTAGTGTCTGCAGTGTCTGTAGTGTGTGTATTATCTGTACTAGTGTCTGCAGTGTATGTAATGTCTGTATTATATGTACTAGTGTCTGCAGTGTATGTAATGTCTGTATTATCTGTACTAGTGTCTGCAGTGTATGTAATGTCTGTATTATCTGTACTAGTGTCTGCAGTGTATGTAATGTCTGTATTATCTGTACTAGTGTCTGCAGTGTATGTAATGTCTGTATTATCTGTACTAGTGTCTGTAGTGTATGTAATGTCTGTATTATCTGTTCTAGTGTCTGCAGTGTATGTAATGTCTGTATTATCTGTACTAGTGTCTGTAGTGTATGTAATGTCTGTATTATCTGTACTAGTGTCTGCAGTGTGTGTAATGTCTGCATTATCTGTACTAGTGTCTGCAGTGTGTGTAATGTCTGTATTATATGTTCTAGTGTCTGCAGAGCATCTAATGTCTGTATTATATGTTCTAGTGTCTGCAGAGTAACTAATGTCTGTATTATATGTTCTAGTGTCTGCAGTATATGTAATGTCTGTATTATCTGTACTAGTGTCTGCAGTGTATGTAATGTGTGTATTATCTGTACTAGTGTCTGCAGTGTATGTAATGTCTGTATTATCTGTACTAGTGTCTGCAGTGTATCTAATGTCTGTATTATCTGTACTAGTGTCTGCAGTGTATGTAGTGTCTGTATTATCTGTACTAGTGTCTGCAGTGTATGTAGTGTCTGTATTATCTGTACTAGTGTCTGCAGTGTATGTAATGTGTGTATTATCTGTACTAGTGTCTGCAGTGTATGTAATGTCTGTTTTATGTGTACTAGTGTCTGCAGTGTATGTAATGTCTGTATGATTTGTACTAGTGTCTGCAGTGTATGTAAAGTCTGTATTATCTGTACTAGTGTCTGCAGTGTATGTAATGTCTGTATTATCTGTACTAGTGTCTGCAGTGTATGTAGTGTCTGTATTATCTGTACTAGTGTCTGCAGTGTCTGTAATGTCTGTATTATCTGTACTAGTGTCTGCAGTGTATGTAATGTCTGTATTATCTGTACTAGTGTCTGTAGTGTATGTAATGTCTGTATTATCTGTACTAGTGTCTGCAGTGTGTGTAAAGTCTGTATTATATGTTCTAGTGTCTGCAGAGCATCTTATGTCTGTATTATATGTTCTAGTGTCTGCAGAGTATCTAATGTCTGTATTATATGTTCTAGTGTCTGCAGAGTATCTAATGTCTGTATTATCTGTACTAGTGTCTGCAGTGTATGTAGTGTCTGCATTATCTGTACTAGTGTCTGCAGTGTATGTAGTGTCTGTATTATCTGTACTAGTGTCTGCAGTGTATGTAATGTGTGTATTATCTGTACTAGTGTCTGCAGTGTATGTAATGTCTGTTTTATCTGTACTTGTGTCTGCAGGGTATGTAATGTCTGTATGATTTGTACTAGTGTCTGCAGTGTATGTAATGTCTGTATTATCTGTACTAGTGTCTGCAGTGTATGTAATGTCTGTATTATCTGTACTAGTGTCTGCAGTGTATGTAATGTCTGTTTTATCTGTACTAGTGTCTGCAGTGTATGTAATGTCTGTATGATTTGTACTAGTGTCTGCAGTGTATGTAATGTTTGTATGATTTGTACTAGTGTCTGCAGTATATGTAATGTCTGTATTATCTGTACTAGTGTCTGCAGTGTCTGTAATGTCTGTATTATCTGTACTAGTGTCTGCAGTGTGTGTATTGTCTGTATTATCTGTACTAGTGTCTGCAGTGTATGTATTGTCTGTATTATCTGTACTAGTGTCTGCAGTGTATGTATTGTCTGTATTATCTGTACTAGTGTCTGCAGTGTATGTAATGTTTGTATTATCTGTACTAGTGTCTGCAGTGTATGTAATGTCTGTTTTATGTGTACTAGTGTCTGCAGTGTATGTAATGTCTGTATGATTTGTACTAGTGTCTGCAGTGTATGTAAAGTCTGTATTATCTTTACTAGTGTCTGCAGTGTATGTAATGTCTGTATTATCTGTACTAGTGTCTGCAGTGTATGTAGTGTCTGTATTATCTGTACTAGTGTCTGCAGTGTCTGTAATGTCTGTATTATCTGTACTAGTGTCTGCAGTGTATGTAATGTCTGTATTATCTGTACTAGTGTCTGTAGTGTATGTAATGTCTGTATTATCTGTACTAGTGTCTGCAGTGTGTGTAATGTCTGTATTATATGTTCTAGTGTCTGCAGAGCATCTTATGTCTGTATTATATGTTCTAGTGTCTGCAGAGTATCTAATGTCTGTATTATCTGTACTAGTGTCTGCAGTGTATGTAGTGTCTGCATTATCTGTACTAGTGTCTGCAGTGTATGTAGTGTCTGTATTATCTGTACTAGTGTCTGCAGTGTATGTAATGTGTGTATTATCTGTACTAGTGTCTGCAGTGTATGTAATGTCTGTTTTATCTGTACTTGTGTCTGCAGGGTATGTAATGTCTGTATAATTTGTACTAGTGTCTGCAGTGTATGTAATGTCTGTATTATCTGTACTAGTGTCTGCAGTGTATGTAATGTCTGTATTATCTGTACTAGTGTCTGCAGTGTATGTAATGTCTGTTTTATCTGTACTAGTATCTGCAGTGTATGTAATGTCTGTATGATTTGTACTAGTGTCTGCAGTGTATGTAATGTCTGTATGATTTGTACTAGTGTCTGCAGTATATGTAATGTCTGTATTATCTGTACTAGTGTCTGCAGTGTCTGTAATGTCTGTATTATCTGTACTAGTGTCTGCAGTGTATGTAGTGTCTGTATTATCTGTACTAGTGTCTGCAGTGTATGTAAAGTCTGTATTATCTGTACTAGTGTCTGCAGTGTATGTAATGTCTGTATTATCTGTACTAGTGTCTGCAAAGTATCTAATGTCTGTATTATCTGTACTAGTGTCTGCAGTGTATGTAATGTCTGTATTATCTGTACTAGTGTCTGCAGTGTATGTAGTGTCTGTATTATCTGTACTAGTGTCTGCAGTGTATGTAATGTCTGTATTATCTGTACTAGTGTCTGCAGTGTATGTAATGTCTGTATTATATGTACTAGTGTCTGCATTGTATGTAATGTCTGTATTATATGTACTAGTGTCTGCAGTGTATGTAATGTCTGTATTATCTGTACTAGTGTCTGCAGTGTATGTAATGTCTATATGATCTGTACTAGTGTATGCAGTGTATGTAATGTCTGTATTATATGTACTAGTGTCTGCAGTGTCTGTAATGTCTGTATTATCTGTACTAGTGTCTGTAGTGTATGTAATGTCTGTATTATCTGTACTAGTGTCTGTAGTGTATGTAATGTCTGTATTATCTGTACTAGTGTCTGCAGTGTATGTAATGTCTGTATTATCTGTACTAGTGTCTGCAGTGTATGTAATGTCTGTATTATCTGTACTAGTGTCTGCAGTGTATGTAATGTCTGTATTATCTGTACTAGTGTCTGCAGTGTATGTAATGTCTGTATTATCTGTACTAGTGTCTGCAGTGTATGTAATGTCTATATGATCTGTACTAGTGTATGCAGTGTATGTAATGTCTGTATTATCTGTACTAGTGTCTGCAGTGTCTGTAATGTCTGTTTTATCTGTACTAGTGTCTGCAGTGTATGTAATGTCTGTATTATCTGTACTAGTGTCTGCAGTGTATGTAATGTCTGTATTATCTGTACTAGTGTCTGCAGTGTATGTAATGTCTATATGATCTGTACTAGTGTATGCCGTGTATGTAATGTCTGTATTATCTGTACTAGTGTCTGCAGTGTCTGTAATGTCTGTATTATCTGTACTAGTGTCTGTAGTGTATGTAATGTCTCTATTATCTGTACTAGTGTCTGCATTGTATGTAGTGTCTGTATTATCTGTACCAGTGTCTGCAGTGTATGTAATGTCTGTATTATCTGTACTAGTGTCTGCAGTGTGTGTAATGTCTGTATTATCTGTACTAGTGTCTGTAGTGTATGTAATGTCTCTATTATCTGTACTAGTGTCTGCAGTGTATGTAGTGTCTGTATTATCTGTACCAGTGTCTGCAGTGTCTGTCTGTCTGCAGTGTCTGTATTATCTGTACTAGTGTCTGCAGTGTATGTAATGTCTGTATTATCTGTACTAGTGTCTGCAGTGTATGTAATGTCTGTATTATCTGTACTAGTGTCTGCAGTGTATGTAATGTCTGTATTATCTGTACTAGTGTCTGCAGTGTATGTAATGTCTATATTATCTGTACTAGTGTCTGCAGTGTATGTAATGTCTATATTATCAGTACTAGTGTCTGCAGTGTATGTAATGTCTGTATTATCTGTACTAGTGTCTGCAGTGTATGTAATGTCTGTATTATCTGTACTAGTGTCTGCAGTGTATGTAATGTCTGTATTATCTGTACTAGTGTCTGCAGTGTATGTAATGTCTGTATTATATGTACTGGTGTCTGCAGTGTATGTAATGTCTGTATTATCTGTACTAGTGTCTGCAGTGTGTGTAATGTCTGTATTATCTGTACTAGTGTCTGCAGTGTATGTAATGTCTGTATTATCAGTACTAGTGTCTGCAGTGTATGTAATGTCTGTATTATCTGTGCTAGTGTCTGCAGTGTATGTAATGTCTGTATTATATGTACTAGTGTCTGTAGTGTATGTAATGTCTGTATTATCTGTACTAGTGTCTGCAGTGTATGTAATGTCTGTATTATATGTACTAGTGTCTGTAGTGTATGTAATGTCTGTATTATATGTACTAGTGTCTGCAGTGTATGTAATGTCTGTATTATCTGTACTAGTGTCTGCAGTGTATGTAATGTCTGTATTATATGTACTAGTGTCTGTAGTGTATGTAATGTCTGTATTATATGTACTAGTGTCTGTAGTGTATGTAATGTCTGTATTATATGTACTAGTGTCTGCAGTGTATGTAATGTCTGTATTATCTGTGCTAGTGTCTGCAGTGTATGTAATGTCTGTATTATCTGTACTAGTGTCTGCAGTGTATATAATGTCTGTATTATCTGTACTAGTGTCTGCAGTGTATGTAATGTCTGTATTATCTGTACTAGTGTCTGTAGTGTATGTAATGTCTGTATTATCTGTACTAGTGTCTGTAGTGTATGTAATGTCTGTATTATCTGTACTAGTGTCTGCAGTGTATGTAATGTCTGTATTATCTGTACTAGTGTCTGTAGTGTATGTAATGTCTGTATTATCTGTACTAGTGTCTGCAGTGTATGTAATGCCTGTATGATCTGTACTAGTGTCTGCAGTGTATGTAATGTCTGTATTATCTGTACTAGTGTCTGTAGTGTATAAAATGTCTGTATTATCTGTACTAGTGTCTGCAGTGTATGTAATGTCTGTATTATCTGTACTAGTGTCTGCAGTGTATGTAATGTCTGTATTATCTGTACTAGTGTCTGCAGTGTCTGTAATGTCTGTATTATCTGTACTAGTGTCTGCAGTGTATGTAATGTCTGTATTATCTGTACTAGTGTATCTCTCACCTCCAGACCTGGGATATTCCGGGAGCTCAGCTCATGTAGAAGTGATGGAAGACTCAGGTTCTCCATGATTTGGAGCAGATCCTCCTGGAAATACTCATACGTAATCCTCAGGACATGATGTGGATAGTGACAAAGCCGCTGGTAAAACTTCTGGGTCTCAGCATCTGGAAGAGAAGAGACACAAGGATGAAATCTTCCAGGACATGTAGAGGGATGACAGCAGTGGATGGAGAACGCTCACCGGCTCCGGCTCTTATATACGACAATCCACTTGTAGGGTAAAAATACAAATTCTTTATTGTACATACACATAGACACGGAGCAGTCAGGAGAGGTAAGGCTCGCAGCTCTCGCCTTCCGGATAAACTCTATGGGGCTCATGTACTAAGGGTCCGAACGCCGCACTGTCGTCAGGTTTCCTGAATATTTCCGTTTTGCGCCAAATTGCCCAGGGATTTTACCGCACGTGATCGGATTGCGGCGCATCGGCGCAGGCTTGGAGGCGACAGAAATAGGGGGGCGTGGCTGTCAGACAACCCGACGGATTCGTAAAAAACCACGGAATTTGAAAAACGATTTGTGTCGCAAGATCAGCACTTACATGCACCAGGAAGAAGCGACACATGCTGGATATCGGCCGCACGAGCTTAGTGAATCCCGGCAGGCCCACGGGGGATCGCGACTGGTCCGGGTAAGTAAATCTGCCCCTATATCCTTATTCATGGCCACACAACACACACTGATCCTGAGGTTATGTGGCGATAGTATGGAATCACGTGACCAAATTCAGCCAATGCAACGACCTCAATTACAGAATATGCACTTAGACATTAAAACAAAGAAAATGAATGAAACAATAGATATTAATCAGGATTGCAGGTTATAAAAGGAGCTAGAATGCAGAGACTAACAGTATATGTCCAATACATAATACATATACTACATAATACATATAATACATAATACATAATACATATACTACATAATACATATAATACATATAATATATAATACATATAATACATAATACATATAATACATATAATATATAATACATATAATATATAATAGGTTGGTTTGTTCTTAAGTTGAATTTGTATGTAAGTCGGAACTGTGTATTTTATCATTGTAATCCCAGCCAGAACTTTTTTGGTCTCTGTAACAATTGGATTTTAAAAATGTTGGGTTGTCATAAGAATCAGGATTAACAATAAAGCTTCATTACAGACGCCTGTGATAACTGTTATAGCTGTTTATTATAGCCTAGGACTAAAGTACAATAAATTACCAATATCCAGTGGTCCATTTGTAACTAGGGGTCGTATGTAAGTCGAGTGTTCTTAAGTAGGGGACCGTCTGTACATAATACATAATACATATACTACATAATACATAATACATATAATACATAAATATATAAAACATATAATACATAATACATATAGGGCCACATGTATCACTCATTTTTTCTGTTGTTTTTGCGCCTTTTCATTCAGGCGCACCGTTTTTGCGGCATTTTTGTGACTAAACGCCAAACTAGCCGCGCAGCAAAAATAAGCAGCTTTCCCTCATCTATCTTACCAATCCAGATGTTTTGCTGCGCCTAATGATATTCATCACTTGAAACGTTTTCATTTAGGCACAAAAACAGGCGCAAAAACACTCCAGCCCGAAGGTGGCGTTATCTGAGAAGAAAGAACTGAGCCCCTGTGAAGAACAGCTCATTTCTAGCAGCAGAGCTCAGGCAGACACTGCAGACACTAGAACATATAATACAGACATTACATACACTGCAGACACTAGTACATATAATACAGACATTACATACACTGCAGACACTAGTACATATAATACAGACACTACATACTCTGCAGACACTAGTACAGATAATACAGACACTACATACACTGCAGACACTAGTACAGATAATACAGACATTACATACACTGCAGACACTAGTACAGATAATACAGACATTACATACACTGCAGACACTAGTACAGATAATACAGACATTACATACACTGCAGACACTAGTACAGATAATACAGACATTACATACACTGCAGACACTAGTACAGATAATACAGACATTACATACACTGCAGACTCTAGTACAGATAATACAGACATTACATACACTGCAGACAATAGTACAGATAATACAGACATTACATACACTGCAGACACTAGTACAGATAATACAGACATTACAGACACTGCAGACACTAGTACAGATAATACAGACATTACATACACTGCAGACACTAGTACATATAATACAGACATTACATACACTACAGACACTAGTACAGATAATACAGACATTACATACACTACAGACACTAGTACAGATAATACAGACATTATATACACTGCAGACACTAGTACAGATAATACAGACATTACATACACTGCAGACACTAGAACATATAATACAGACATTACATATACTGCAGACACTAGTACAGATAATACAGACACTACATACACTGCAGACACTAGTACAGATAATACAGACATTACATACACTGCAGACACTAGTACATATAATAGATACATTACATACACTGCAGACACTAGTACAGATAATACAGACATTACATACACTACAGACACTAGTACAGATAATACAGACATTACATACACTGCATACACTAGTATAGATAATACAGACATTACATACACTACAGACACTAGTACATATAATACAGACATTACATACACTGCAGACACTAGTACAGATAATACAGACACTACATACACTGCAGACACTAGTACAGATAATACAGACATTACATACACTGCAGACACTAGTACAGATAATACAGCCATTACAGACACTGCAGACACTAGTACAGATAATACAGACATTACATACACTGCAGTCACTAGTACAGATAATACAGACATTACATACACTGCAGACACTAGTACAGATAATACAGACATTACATACACTGCAGACACTAGTACAGATAATACAGACATTACATACACTGCAGTCACTAGTACAGATAATACAGACATTACATACACTGCAGACACTAGTACAGATAATACAGACATTAGATACACTGCAGACACTAGTACAGATAATACAGACATTACATACACTGCAGACACTAGTACAGATAATACAGACATTACATACACTGCAGTCACTAGTACAGATAATACAGACATTACATACACTGCAGACACTAGTACAGATAATACATACATTACATACACTGCAGACACTAGTACAGATAATACAGACATTACAGACACTGCAGACACTAGAGCATATAATACAGACATTACAGACACTGCAGACACTAGTACAGATAATACAGACATTACATACACTACATACACTAGTACAGATAATACAGACATTACATACACTGCAGACACTAGTACAGAAAATACAGACATTACATACACTACAGACACTAGTACAGCTAATACAGACATTACATACACTGCAGACACTAGTACAGATAATACAGACATTACATACACTACAGACACTTGTACAGATAATACAGACATTACATACAAGGCAGACACTAGTACAGACAATACAGACATTACAGACACTGCAGACACTAGTACAAATAATACAGACATTACATACACTGCAGACACTAGTACAGATAATACAGACATTACATACACTGCATACACTAGTACAGATAATACAGACATTACATACACTGCAGACACTAGTACAGATAATACAGACATTACATACACTGCAGGCACTAGTACAGATAATACACACATTACATACCCTGCAGACACTAGTACAGATAATACAGACATTACATACACTGCACCCACTAGTACATATAATACAGACATTACATACACTGCAGACACTAGTACAGATCATACAGACATTACATACACTGCAGACACTAGTACAGATAATACAGACACTACATACACTACAGACACTAGTACAGATAATACAGACATTACATACACTACAGACACTAGTACATATAATACAGACACTACATACACTGCAGACACTAGTACAGATGATACAGACATTAGATGCTCTGCAGACACTAGAACATATAATACAGACATTACACACACTGCATACACTAGTACAGATAATACAGACACTACATACACTACAGACACTAGTACAGATAATACAGACATTAGATACTCTGCAGACACTAGTACAGATAATACAGACATTACATACACTGCAGACACTAGTACAGATAATACAGACATTACATACACTGCAGACACTAGTACGGATAATACAGACATTACATACACTGCAGACACTAGTACAGATAATACAGACATTAGATGCTCTGCAGACACTAGAACATATAATACAGACATTACACACACTGCATACACTAGTACAGATAATACAGACATTACATACACTGTAGACACTAGTACAGATAATACAGACACTACATACACTACAGACACTAGTACAGATAATACAGACATTAGATGCTCTGCAGACACTAGAACATATAATACAGACATTACACACACTGCAGACACTAGTACAGATAATACAGACATTAGATGCTCTGCAGACACTAGAACATATAATACAGACATTACACACACTGCATACACTAGTACAGATAATACAGACATTACATACACTGTAGACACTAGTACAGATAATACAGACACTACATACACTGCAGACACTAGTACAGATAATACAGACATTACATACACTGCAGACACAAGTACAGATAATACAGACATTAGATACTCTGCAGACACTAGTACAGATAATACAGACATTACATACACTGCAGACACTAGTACGGATAATACAGACATTACATACACTGCAGACACTAGTACAGATAATACAGACATTACATACACTGCAGACACTAGTACACATAATACAGACGTTACATACACTGCAGACACTAATACAGATAATACAGACATTACATACACTGCAGACACTAGTACAGATAATACAGACACTACATACACTGCAGACACTAGTACAGATAATACAGACACTACATACACGGCAGACACTAGTACAGATAATACAGACATTAGATACACTGCAGACACTAGTACAGATAATACAGACATTAGATACACTGCAGACACTAGTACAGATAATACAGACATTACATACACTGCAGACACTAGTACAGATAATACAGACATTACATACGCTGCAGACACTAGTACAAATAATACAGACATTAGATACACTGCAGACACTAGTACAGATAATACAGATTTTACATACACTGCAGACACTAGTACAGATAATACAGACATTACATACACTGCATACACTAGTACAGATAATACAGACATTACATACACTGCAGACACTAGTACAGATAATACAGACATTACATACACTGCAGACACTAGTACAGATAATACAGACATTACATACACTGCAGACACTAGTACAGATAATACAGACATTACATACACTGCATACACTAGTACAGATAATACAGACATTAGATACACTGCAGACACTAGTACAGATAATACAGACATTACATACACTGCAGACACTAGTACAGATAATACAGACATTACATACACTGCAGACACTAGTACAGATAATACAGACATTACATACACTGCAGACACTAGTACAGATAATACAGACATTACATACACTGCAGACACTAGTACGGATAATACAGACATTACATACACTGCAGACACTAGTACAGATAATACAGACATTAGATACACTGCAGACACTAGTACAGATAATACAGACATTACATACACTGCAGACACTAGTACAGATAATACAGACATTAGATACACTGCAGACACTAGTACAGATAATACAGACATTAGATACACTGCAGACACTAGTACAGATAATACAGACATTACATACACTGCAGACACTAGTACACATAATACAGACTTTACATACACTGCAGACACTAGTACAGATAATACAGACATTACATACACTGCAGACACTAGTACAGATAATACAGACACTACATACACTGCAGACACTAGTACAGATAATACAGACACTACATACACGGCAGACACTAGTACAGATAATACAGACATTAGATACACTGCAGACACTAGTACAGATAATACAGACATTACATACACTGCAGACACTAGTACAGATAATACAGACATTACATACGCTGCAGACACTAGTACAAATAATACAGACATTAGATACACTGCAGACACTAGTACAGATAATACAGATTTTACATATACTGCAGACACTAGTACAGATAATACAGACATTACATACACTGCATACACTAGTACAGATAATACAGACATTACATACACTGCAGACACTAGTACAGATAATACAGACATTACATACACTGCAGACACTAGTACAGATAATACAGACATTACATACACTGCAGACACTAGTACAGATAATACAGACATTACATACACTGCAGACACTAGTACGGATAATACAGACATTACATACACTGCAGACACTAGTACAGATAATACAGACATTAGATACACTGCAGACACTAGTACAGATAATACAGACATTACATACACTGCAGACACTAGTACACATAATACAGACTTTACATACACTGCAGACACTAGTACAGATAATACAGACATTACATACACTGCAGACACTAGTACAGATAATACAGACACTACATACACTGCAGACACTAGTACAGATAAAACAGACACTACATACACGGCAGACACTAGTACAGATAATACAGACATTAGATACACTGCAGACACTAGTACAGATAATACAGACATTACATACACTGCAGACACTAGTACAGATAATACAGACATTAGATACACTGCAGACACTAGTACAGATAATACAGACATTACATACACTGCAGACACTAGTACAGATAATACAGACATTACATACACTGCAGACACTAGTACAGATAATACAGACATTACATACACTGCAGACACTAGTACGGATAATACAGACATTACATACACTGCAGACACTAGTACAGATAATACAGACACTGCATACACTGCAGACACTAGTACAGATAATACAGACACTACATACACGGCAGACACTAGTACAGATAATACAGACATTACACACACTGCAGACACTAGTACAGATAATACAGACATTACATACACTGCAGACACTAGTACAGATAATACAGACATTACATACACTGCAGACACTAGTACAGATAATACAGACATTAGATACACTGCAGACACTAGTACAGATAATACAGACATTACATACACTGCAGACACTAGTACAGATAATACAGACATAAGATACACTGCAGACACTAGTACAGATAATACAGCCATTAGATACACTGCAGACACTAGTACAGATCATATAGACATTACATACACTGCAGACACTAGTACAGATAATACAGACATTACATACAGTGCAGAAACTAGTACAGATAATACAGACACTACATACACTGCAGACACTAGTACAGACAATACAGACATTACATACACTGCAGACACTAGTACAGATAATACACACATTACATACACTGCAGACACTAGTACAGATAATACAGACATTACAGACACTGCAGACACTAGTACAGATAATACAGACATTACATACACTGCAGACACTAGTACAGATAATACAGACACTACATACACTACAGACACTAGTACAGATAATACAGACATTACATACACTGCAGACACTAGTACAGATAATACAGACCTAACATACACTACAGAACCTAGTACAGATAATACACACACTACATACACTGCAGACACTAGTACAGATAATACAGATATTACATACACTGCAGACACTAGTACAGATAATACAGACATTACATACACTGCAGACTCTAGTACAGATAATACAGACATTACACACACTGCAGACACTGCAGACACTAGTACAGATAATACACACACTACATACACTGCAGACACTAGAACAGATAATACAGACATTACATACACTGCAGACACTAGTACAGATAATACAGACATTACATACACTGCAGACACTAGAACAGATAATACAGACATTACATACACTGCAGACACTAGAACAGATAATACAGACATTACATACACTGCAGACACTAGTACAGATAATTCAGACACTACATACACTGCAGACACTAGTACAGATAATACAGACATTACATACACTGCAGACACTAGAACAGATAATACAGACATTACATACACTGCAGACACTAGAACAGATAATACAGACATTACATACACTGCAGACACTAGAACAGATAATACAGACATTACATACACTGCAGACACTAGAACAGATAATACAGACATTACATACACTGCAGACACTAGTACAGATAATACAGACACTACAGACAGGAGCTGCAGACTCTATTTACAGTTCATCACATTCTATTTATAAAACATTCTGCAGAATCCTGAGCTCACAGCAAGAGAGAAGAGAACGTTACAGAATGTTGCAGATACGACATACAAGTGTCCCCCATGTAGTTCTGCACAGTATCACCAGTGTGTCTGAGGGGGATACTGTGCAGAATTACAGGGGTGCAGCAGGAGACCAGCACTGGGGGATCCCCTCCAGGAGAAGCCCCTGCTGAGGAGGTCACTGGGTGCTGGGTGTCACACACCTGGGTGCTGCTGTGAGTGTTATCTTCATTCTGGGATGTGGGAGAAGCAGAGAGGAGCTTGTAGCAGGATCACATGTAACTGCCTGAATCTAACATTGCGCCTAAACTGCGCCAAAAAAATTAATAAGAGGCAGAAAATTACCTTATCACATTTGGTGATAATTCTGGCAAAACAGTGCGACAGTATATAGACACAACTACTACACTTAGGCGCACAAAAGTGATAAATGTGGCCCTATGTGTATTATATATTATATGTATTATGTGTATTAAATGTATTATGTATTATTGTAAAGATCTAATAATAGATATTGTCTATTGTTCTGTGTATTGTTAAATGTAATTTGATACAAATAACTACACTTGGTGTCAAAGTGATTATTCCCAAAATACGTCACTCGGTGACACCAGAAGGACTCGATGATACTTATAAAAAGTCTCCTTTATTGGCATCATCCAGGTTGCAGAATACAGGATACAAGATACTTGCGCAGATTATCAGTCACGTGTCCATGTCAGTCAGTGTATCAGTGAGGATATGTTCTGTAATGGCCGGGAGGTTCCATCTCTTCCCGTGGCTCTTCATATATTGTCATACATTACACTTGTTGTCTTTTCTTCTCCATGTGTCGTTCGAGATGTGAGAGCAGTAGTTTCAGTTGTGAGCGTTGTCCAGCTGTTGTAGCCTTGATGTATCAGCCCCGATGTAACAGCCTCTCGGTATCAGCCGCCATGACACTCTCTGTGTGTCATATATATATATGGTCCTAGTAGAGGTGTGTCTTGTAGTGTTGGACGTTCTGTGTCCCTATATATGGTATTCATATATATTTAGGCTTTATGTAATGTACAGTAGCTCATCCCATACACTATATGTCACAGCTCGTGTACAGCTCGTGTACAGCTCGTGTATCAGTTTAACACTTTATAGTCTACAAGTGAATATTGTGATATATACTTTTTAACATTTCCCCCTCTTGAGGGTGAGCTACATTTGTTCGATCCCTCAAAATACATTTACAATATTCAATCATAAATCATCAGATGATCTTCTTTCTTCTTGTTGAGAAATGTCCATAATAAATACATTTTTCTGATATAAAATTCAATCAGCATTATCACATTATTATATGAATAAATGTTATGATATACTGTGATCAAAAAGAAATAAGTTGATGGACTATATACTAAGTCTAAACTAGATGAAGCTTCTTCTTGTCATCTTCTCCTGGTCCTCATCCAGTAGAAGGATTGGTTACACAGTCTTTAGTATGTAGACTCCTTATCGTTACTGTTGATAGATTATTATGTGCAGAACCTTTCATTACATTTCCTGGATTGTTATTTTCTTCCAGTATGTAACACAAAAGTCTTAGGAAGTTATAGATGTAAAAGTAAAGTCCTTGTGATGAACATGTGTCACTCCTGATATCTGTGTTATCTCCTTGGAACTGACTTGACTCGAAGTAAATTCTTCTTCTCCTGGGAAGTCATCTGTGCACTTGTCACTGGAACAGCTGTGATAGCATTGCAAGGGTCAACATTAGCATTGATTCCTTCTGAAGCAAGCAAGTATGGGGATGGTTAAAGCGAGACAGCGCCCTCTAAGGTAGACAAGTAGATTTGTTTCCCTCACCACATCCTAGGCAGAGGATCACCTTAGACTTTCTTGGGTTGAAAACCTTGAAAACCATCACCTGAGTCGCTGCTAAAGACGTCATCCGTGCGTCTGAGGAGACTGTATCTGTAGTCAGAGTATAACAGTCCATAGGGTTATATCAATAATCAGCTTTCAGTAACCCTTTCCTCACAAGCTTTGTCAATAGAATTTCTTTCGGCAGCTTTGACAAAAACAATCCTGATCATAACTCAGTCCAATAATTGTCATCTGGATGTATCACAAGTCCAATATTAGCTGTAATCATTCATCGATAGCACAGTCCATGAGATCCGTCCATCAGGTGTAACATCATCAGGTAATAGCACAGTCCATGAGATACGTCCATCAGGTGTAATCATCAGGTAATAGCACAGTCCATGAGATACGTCCATCAGGTGTAATATCATCACCTGCTCGTTGTTACATCTGCACATCAACTCTTTACCTTATGAAGCTCATCACACCTGGAATTGTAGATATCAGTCTCTGATCTATAACAAAGTCTTTTTCCATTGGTTTGGAGACTTGATTGAAGACGATATCTTCTTCCCTAAATCTACACCAAAATTGGTGATAATTCCTAATTTATAGCGATCACAGTGAACCATATCATTCATTATGTCTATAATATTAATGTAACTGAATGTCATTAATATTGCTTTATATTATCAGATATCATTATTAATATTATATTAATTAATCATATATCAATAAATAACCAGATATCACATTGCAATTGAAAAAAGTTTAGGAAATATTAAATTTCATCCAATTTTTTTGGAACTTGTGGATTATTCATTAAACTTAAGAATAAGAGACATTTATTTCACAGATACCTTAGAATATATCATATTGTATATGATTATTACCTAAATATTTATTCAATAAAACATTGATGTAATGTATTTATTCTAGTAAGTACAAGGTTCTGTTTTATAATGAAACCAAAGTCTTCAGATCTTTATTCAGTGTGTTGTTCCCTAATTGCAGTGTTATATCCACTTTATTTTATTCCACATTCTCATCTATCCCTTTATACTGTATTCAGTATGGAGAACCCGAGACATGTGTCATTTATTTATTTCTGTGTAACAATAAACCTTGAGTTGTTCTGAGTATGAAATATCCCTGTAAGTCAGTCAGAGACCTCACTCCATGTGTTATACTATAGACCTTTGAATTGGAATCCTATTAAATTGTTATAGGTAGACGTCCTTGTAATAGTCATGATGATTGGTCATTAAATATCTTTGTCAAATGAACCCAAAAAATAAAAAATATATGACATAAGTTCCTTTTAAGTAAATTCTGTCGGTATGTCTAAAAATGTCTTGTCTTGTGTGTGCACATTCTTACAAGTCTTAAAAAGAACAATTTATAATATAAAAATAAATGTTGAATCCCCAAAATGTAAATCCTTAGATAGATGCATAAACAAATGTGGTTGTTCTGGAAAGCCGGATTCAGATATGTTTTTTTCCATGTGAATTTTTTCTTCTTCAGTTATAACATCACACTCCCTCCATTCATCATTCACTGCAGCTGCCACCATCACTCAGCCTCTCCACACACTCCTCATACATACTGGATGTATGTGGCCTCATTCATTGTTCATTAATGAATGCATATGTAATTTCTGATTAACTGATGCGCATTTAACCATGAGTGAACTTTAGATGTGAAGTACTTCATTGTGGATCACATATAACATATAACATTATTTCTTCTTATTTGCCTTGAAGTTCTATGCTGAACTTACACAAGAGACATCACAGCACTGCAGATCTCATGTTACATGAACCAACATTTTCCACGTACAGAGATATATATACATACATAGACTGACAGAGTGATATATTTATATATACATAGACTGACAGAGTTATGTATAAGACCACGGTATTAATGTCACCACATGTCGTCATCAGCTGACCCGACTATTCATGCTAAGCATAAATTTCATGCAGCATCTTCTTATGAGATACAAGTGACACATTGTTTAATTTCATACGTGCACAAGATATTAGTTATGAAGTTATGAATTAGTTAATAACTTCTATTGGTTAGACCTTTCATGCAATTAGAGTCACAATAATTATTATTATATCATTTGATCATTTAGCTGCTTCTTTTTCCTGTAACTTTGTCAAGAGAAATAGAAATATCATTAGAAATCAATAAATACAACAATAATTTCACAAAGTTGAAAGTTAACTAAGAGAATTGACTCTATAATTTATACTGACTTCTACTCATTATGAAAGGAATAAAAAGGTCTGAAACTTCACCAACTAGAGCAAAACTCTTGTATCATGTGACCTCATACATAACCTTGTATCTCATGACAAATAACACAACTTGTCCTATACACCGATAGATTTATATTCACAGTTACCAACAATTACCACAAATAACAGAACTGTCATTATCCAAAAATCATTTCCTTTAAACAAGTCCGAGTCATCAACCAATCAGTAGTAATCTATGTCTGTACTCAGCCAATACCTAATCCATGTCTATATCTCCTTCCATCTAATATGTCATTGAATATCGTTTTCACTGTATCTTTCCTATGGTAGACAAGAGCAGTGGCTTTATCCATAGACTCAATGACTGAGGAGATATCATATTTACAGGAAACCTTCTGACTATTTGTACCTTCCCTCCTGTCAGGAGATCTTTGCTGCGCACCAGGCACATTGATATCAATCTCTTTATATTCAGAAATAGATTGACATTTAGAAGGCTCCTTCTTAACACTTAAAGGTAAAGACAAATTACTACTTGGTACACATTTCATAATTTCATGATAAGGTTTTCGCTCTATGTGTAATTTGCGCCGTTCCTGATAGATATTGTTACATTGTCTTCTGGGGGCAGATACTTTGTGTAATTGTTTAGGGAGATTTTTGTAACTATCTGTCTCTTTTCTGCCTATATTATGTCTATGAACCTGTGACTGGTTCTTGCTTTGCTTTCTAACATTATCTAAAAATTTAGCAACTTTGAATAAAGAAGGTTGATCTGAGGCAAATACAAGTGCAGCAGCAGTAAGGAATGCAAATTTCTTAATGAATTCTCTCATTATTGAGCGAGGATTACAAATTCCAATCGCTTTACACGTTCTCTCAAACATTGACAGGAACGAGAATGTACATTCCTTTCTACCAATTTTCAGCTCACGTAAAATCTCATAAGAAGGCATGCTGTCACTTGTAGTGCACCAGAGTAACTTCTTCAATCTGTCTACGTCACTGTCATGTGACCACTCCCTAGACTCGTCATCAAGTGAATTTTCTAATTCTAGTCGCCTGGAAAACTCTAGAGGAAGCCACATTTTAAACAACTGATTTTTCTGTTCAATAGATAAATCAAATTTCTCCACAAAGCTCTCAAAGATTTCATGATTCCTGCACACATGGATTTTAGCATTATATGTCGGAACCTCTTTGCTCAGATTAAGTAAATGCTTCTGCATTTTTAACTTCAGGCTGGACTCTTTCATCTCCAATGCCTGTTTCTGAAAAGACACAGAGTCTCCTCCAGCAGAGAGGACACAGACCTGTCCCTGATCACTCTGCTGAGTTACATCATTGCATGTCTTACTGTCACTATCTCTCTCCTTACACATCACATTATCTGTCTTAGAGATAGCAGTAGGTTTCTTAGCTATGGATCTGTCTAGCACAACCTGATGATAGACTTTTACCATATGCACAATGTTCCTCAATTTCTCTTTGTCTTTTCTGACTGTAACACGTTTCCTCTCTATCTTCCTGTTCTCCTGTTGACATTCATTATATAAACTCAACCAAACAGTTTCTAGATCTGACTGATCACTAGGCACAAACTTAAACTCTAAGTTACATTTCTTAGTAAAAGAATCAATGATTTCCATACTTACAACCTTGGATCCTGCACCTGTTGTCCTTCGTCAGAAGATTCTCAGTTTCTACGATCGTGACAGTTTGAAATGTCTTTATGGGACGATTCCTTCTCCCCCTCTTCAGACTGGAACTATCGTATATCCGCTAGGCTCGCCATTGTAAAGATCTAATAATAGATATTGTCTATTGTTCTGTGTATTGTTAAATGTAATTTGATACAAATAACTACACTTGGTGTCAAAGTGATTATTCCCAAAATACGTCACTCGGTGACACCAGAAGGACTCGATGATACTTATAAAAAGTCTCCTTTATTGGCATCATCCAGGTTGCAGAATACAGGATACAAGATACTTGCGCAGATTATCAGTCACGTGTCCATGTCAGTCAGTGTATCAGTGAGGATATGTTCTGTAATGGCCGGGAGGTTCCATCTCTTCCCGTGGCTCTTCATATATTGTCATACATTACACTTGTTGTCTTTTCTTCTCCATGTGTCGTTCGAGATGTGAGAGCAGTAGTTTCAGTTGTGAGCGTTGTCCAGCTGTTGTAGCCTTGATGTATCAGCCCCGATGTAACAGCCTCTCGGTATCAGCCGCCATGACACTCTCTGTGTGTCATATATATATATGGTCCTAGTAGAGGTGTGTCTTGTAGTGTTGGACGTTCTGTGTCCCTATATATGGTATTCATATATATTTAGGCTTTATGTAATGTACAGTAGCTCATCCCATACACTATATGTCACAGCTCGTGTACAGCTCGTGTACAGCTCGTGTATCAGTTTAACACTTTATAGTCTACAAGTGAATATTGTGATATATACTTTTTAACAATTATATGTATTATATATTATATGTATTATGTATTATATGTATTATGTATTATATGTATTATGTGTATTAAATGTATTATGTATTACAGGCGGTCCCCTACTTAAGGACACCCGACTTACAGACAACCCATAGTTACAGACGGACCCCTCTGCCCACTGTGACCTCTGGTGAAGCTCTCTGGATGCTTTAAAATAGTCCCAGATTGCAATAATCAGCTTAAAATTGTCTGCAATGAAGCTTTATTGATAATTCTTGGTCCTATTACAGCAAAAAAATTTGAAACTCCAATTGTCAATGGGGCAAAAAAAAAAATTGTCGGGAACTACAATGATAAAATATACAGTTTCGACTTGCATACAAATTCAACTTAAGAACAAACCTACAGTCCCTATCTTGTATGTAACCCGGGGACTGCCTGTATATGTATTATGTGTATTAAATGTATTATGTATTATATGTATTATGTATTATATGTATTATGTGTATTACATGTATTATGTATTATATGTATTATGTATTATATGTATTATGTATTAAATGTATTATGTATTATATGTATTATGTGTATTAAATGTATTATATGTATTATGTGTATTAAATGTATTATGTATTATATGTATTATGTATTATATGTATTATGTGTATTATATGTATTATGTATTATATGTATTATGTGTATTAAATGTATTATGTATTAAATGTATTATATATTATATGTATTATGTATTATATGTATTATATGTATTATGTGTATTAAATGTATTATGTATTATATGTATTATGTATTATATGTATTATGTGTATTAAATGTATTATGTATTATATGTATTATGTAGTAAATGTATTATGTATTATATGTATTATATATTATATGTATTATGTATTAAATATTATATGTATTATATGTATTATGTATTATGTGTATTATGTATTATATGTATTATGTGTATTATGTATTATATGTATTATGTATTATATGTATTATATGTATTATATGTATTATATGTATTATATGTATTATGTAGTATATGTATTATGTATTATATGTATTATGTGTATTATGTATTATATGTATTATGTATTATATGTATTATATGTATTATATGTATTATGTATTATGTGTATTATGTATTATATGTATTATATGTATTATATGTATTATATGTATTATGTATTATGTGTATTATGTATTATATGTATTATGTGTATTATGTATTATATGTATTATGTATTATGTGTATTATGTATTATATGTATTATGTGTATTATATGTATTATATGTATTATGTATTATGTGTATTATGTATTATATGTATTATGTGTATTATGTATTATATGTATTATGTATTATATGTATTATGTATTATATGTATTATGTATTATGTGTATTATGTATTATATGTATTATGTGTATTATATGTATTATATGTATTATGTATTATATGTATTATATGTATTATATGTATTATGTATTATATATTATATGTATTATATGTATTATGTATTATGTGTATTATGTATTATATGTATTATGTATTATATGTATTATATGTATTATATGTATTATGTATTATATGTATTATGTGTATTATGTATTATATGTATTATGTATTATATGTATTATGTGTATTATGTATTATATGTATTATGTATTATATGTATTATATATTATATGTATTATATATTATATGTATTATATGTATTATATATTATATGTATTATATGTATTATATATTATATGTATTATATGTATCATGTATTATGTATTATGTATTATATGTATTATGTAGTATATGTATTATGTATTGGACATATACTGTTAGTCTCTGCATTCTAGCTCCTTTTATAACCTGCAATCCTGATTAATATCTATTGTTTCATTCATTTTCTTTGTTTTAATGTCTATGTGCATGTTCTGTAATTGAGGTCGTTGCATTGGCTGAATTTGGTCACGTGATTCCATACTATCGCCACATAACCTCAGGATCAGTGTGTGTTGTGTGGCCATGAATAAGGATATAGAGTTTATCGGGAAGGCGAGGGCTGCGAGCCTTCACTCTCTGACTGCTCTGTGTCTATGTGTATGTTTAATAAAGATTTTGTGTTTTTACCCTACAAGTGGATTGTCGTATGTAAGAGCCGGAGCCGGGGAGTGTTTGCTATACTCCAAAGAAGCTGGAGAAACCGAGGCGGATGGATCCACACGGGAAAGACTAAATCCCGGGTGAGATGACTAATTGTGGTTGAAACAAAAATACGTTTGGTTCTCTCACCCAATCACCTTGCATTCGCCTCCCAGTCCATGTGGTGGTGCCCGTCCTTATGTCCTCAAGTCCATGACCAAACGTAGCACTCCAGCTATCCCCACCAGTGCTGTCCAATCAGAGGCTGGTCTTTATGGTGCGGTACATATTATGGAAGACAAATGGAGTGACGCGTTTCTGCGCCTGTAGCGTCTTAATCATAATCCCAAAGAACAAACAAAGTAGCGGATATAAGTACAGGAAACAAATAGACACTCCCCCAATGAGTAACCTATCACAAACCGGGCCCGATACAATAGAAAACATGGAAAAACTCACCGCGATTCAGCGTACCGATACTCCATCGCACTCCTAGCCCGGGCTAACAAACAGGGCGGGGTTGACAGTCACATGATAAGTAATGGGCCAGAGCTATGAGTCTTCCAGTGATTCACTAAGGCAGTTCCTCCAACGTCCACCAGGTGCGCTGAAGTCCGCCAAGGTCCGCCGGAGTTCACGATCCTATTCCTGGTGCAGGTAAGTGCATGTCCAGCAACACTTTTTTTTTTAAATGCGGCGTTTTTTCCGAATCCGTCTGGTTTTCCGACAGCCACGCCCCCCGATTTCCGTTGCGTGCATGCCGACGCCGATGCGCCACAATCCGATCGCGTGCGCCAAAATACCCGGACAACTCAGGGAAAATCGGTGCAGAACAGTAAAATTCGGGGAACCCGCCGTAAAAACGCGATTCGGGCCCTAAGTAAAAGACCCCCAGTGTGTAAATGTTTGTTGTTATGTTGGGATTATGATTAAGACGCTATAGGCATCGAAACGCGTCACTCCATTTGTCTTCCATAATATGTACCCCAAATAAAGACCAGCCTCTGATTGGACAGCACTGGTGGGGATAGCTGGAGTGCCGCCTGTTTTACACTTTTTGCTACGACTAATTGTGGTTGGGCACCCACTACCCAGAACATAGGTCGCAGGAGCACCCGTGACACCCGTCCATGTGCCATAAAGTGTGGAAAATACTTTACATTTATCACCAGATAGAAGAATAATGAAAGAAGACTCCTCACCATCTGCGGAGGCTGTAACATCCATCACTCACCGGGGACGGAGCAGAAACCCTGCAAGAAAATAATAGTCAGGAGTAGAAGATGTTATTCACATTCTGGGTCACAACTTTTCAGCCTTTTGCTTTTTGTTTGGTTTTGCCAACATTTTGGGGATATTTTTGAGCCTTTGGTAAATTATAGGTTCAGCCTTTTATTATTTTGTGCAAAATGATTCTTTATATATATTAAAAAATTCATGTTTTCATTTTTTCCTGCATCAAACATAAATTATATAATGAAAGTAAATGTAATCTTTATCATTTTTTTACCAATTCTTTTGGTACCAATACCAATTTTACCAATATAGCGATAGGAAGGCTACTTTTACCAGCGTAACAGAATTTCCAGTATTAAGAGAACCTGTGGACTTTTCATTATTGGTAAAACATAATCGTCCTCATGAATGTGTACAGAGAAAAATCAGTACAGGCCAGAACTGCTCTATAATGTCCTGCATGTCCCTGCTGATGCTTCTGAGTGATAGAGAGGTGTCTGGAGATCATAGTAAGTGTAAGGACCTCTGCAATTCTCCCTGGCAGCTCTCAATCACCTTTTGTAGTCTGTCCCTGATAGTTCCTGGAGAGAAGCGGCTTCTGTGCTGCCCTCCTGGACACCAGGCCTTGCTCCAGGAGTCTCCGCAGTGTAACAGTGCGTGCAGATGCCTCACACCTGCTGCTGCCATTCCTGAGCTCTGCGATGCTGGGAGCCCCATCCCCAAGCTGAGACACTTGTAAGAGACGCTCCTGGCGCTTGCTGCTCCTTCTTGGGCTCCCGGAGCCTTTTTGGTAACAATGGAGCCTCTCTCCTTGAATTCCTTGATGATGCGATAGATCGGTGACTGAGGTGACATCTTTCTCGCTGCAATACTCTTCCCTGTGGCCAGTTTTGTGCACTACAATGATGACTGCACGTGTTTCTTTAGAGATAACCATGGGTAACAGAAGAGAAACAATGATGCCAAGCACCAGCCTCATTGTAAAGTGTCCAGGGGTGTGATTGTTACTTACTCCTGACACATTGTCCCCAGCCCTGTCCCCATCAGCCCCCGCACCTGTGTTACTGGAGACATCACTGACACCATGTTACCTGCTCCAATTATACTGCCCAGTGGTGATTGTTACTTACACATGACACATTGTCCCCAGCCCTGTCCCCATCAGCCCCCGCACCTGTGTTACTGGAGACATCACTGACACCATGTTACCTGCTCCTATTATACTGCCCAGTGGTGATTGTTACTTACACATGACACATTGTCCCCAGCCCTGTCCCCATCAGCCCCCGCACCTGTGTTACTGGAGACATCACTGACACCATGTTACCTGCTCCTATTATACTGCCCAGTGGTGATTGTTACTTACACATGACACATTGTCCCCAGCCCTGTCCTCATCAGCCCCCGCACCTGTGTTACTGGAGACATCACTGACACCATGTTACCTGCTCCAATTATATTGCCCAGTGGTGATAGTTACTTACACATGACACATTGTCCCCAGCCCTGTCCCCATCAGCCCCCGCACCTGTGTTACTGGAGACATCACTGACACCATGTTACCTGCTCCTATTATACTGCCCAGTGGTGATTGTTACTTACACATGACACATTGTCCCCAGCCCTGTCCTCATCAGCCCCCGCACCTGTGTTACTGGAGACATCACTGACACCATGTTACCTGCTCCTATTATACTGCCCAGTGGTGATTGTTACTTACACATGACACATTGTCCCCAGCCCTGTCCCCATCAGCCCCCGCACCTGTGTTACTGGGGACATCACTGACACCATGTTACCTGCTCCTATTATACTGCCCAGTGGTGACTGTTACTTACACATGACACATTGTCCCCAGCCCTGTCCCCATCAGCCCCCGCACCTGTGTTACTGGAGACATCACTGACACCATGTTACCTGCTCCTATTATACTGCCCAGTGGTGATTGTTACTTACACATGACACATTGTCCCCAGCCCTGTCCCCATCAGCCCCCGCACCTGTGTTACTGGAGACATCACTGACACCGTGTTACCTGCTCCTATTATACTGCCCAGTGGTGATTGTTACTTACACATGACACATTGTCCCCAGCCCTGTCCCCATCAGCCCCCGCACCTGTGTTACTGGAGACATCACTGACACCATGTTACCTGCTCCTATTATACTGCCCAGTGGTGATTGTTACTTACACATGACACATTGTCCCCAGCCCTGTCCCCATCAGCCCCTGCACCTGTGTTACTGGAGACATCACTGACACCATGTTACCTGCTCCTATTATACTGCCCAGTGGTGATTGTTACTTACACATGACACATTGTCCCCAGCCCTGTCCCCATCAGCCCCCGCACCTGTGTTACTGGAGACATCACTGACACCATGTTACCTGCTCCTATTATACTGCCCAGTGGTGATTGTTACTTACACATGACACATTGTCCCCAGCCCTGTCCCCATCAGCCCCCGCACCTGTGTTACTGGGGACATCACTGACACCATGTTACCTGCTCCTATTATACTGCCCAGTGGTGATTGTTACTTACACATGACACATTGTCCCCAGCCCTGTCCCCATCAGCCCCCGCACCTGTGTTACTGGAGACATCACTGACACCATGTTACCTGCTCCTATTATACTGCCCTGTGGTGATTGTTACTTACACATGACACATTGTCCCCAGCCCTGTCCCCATCAGCCCCCGCACCTGTGTTACTGGAGACATCACTGACACCATGTTACCTGCTCCTATTATACTGCCCAGTGGTGATTGTTACTTACACATGACACATTGTCCCCAGCCCTGACCCCATCAGCCCCTGCACCTGTGTTACTGGAGACATCACTGACACCATGTTACCTGCTCCTATTATACTGCCCAGTGGTGATTGTTACTTACACATGACACATTGTCCCCAGCCCTGACCCCATCAGCCCCCGCACCTGTGTTACTGGAGACATCACTGACACCATGTTATCTGCTCCTATTATACTGCCCAGTGGTGATTGTTACTTACACATGACACATTGTCCCCAGCCCTGTCCCCATCATCCCCCGCACCTGTGTTACTGGAGACATCACTGACACCATGTTACCTGCTCCTATTATACTGCCCAGTGGTGATTGTTACTTACACATGACACATTGTCCCCAGCCCTGTCCTCATCAGCCCCCGCACCTGTGTTACTGGGGACATCACTGACACCATGTTACCTGCTCCTATTATACTGCCCAGTGGTGATTGTTACTTACACATGACACATTGTCCCCAGTCCTGTCCCCATCAGCCCCCGCACCTGTGTTACTGGAGACATCACTGACACCATGTTACCTGCTCCTATTATACTGCCAAGTGGTGATTGTTACTTACACATGACACATTGTCCCCAGCCCTGTCCCCATCAGCCCCCGCACCTGTGTTACTGGGGACATCACTGACACCATGTTACCTGCTCCTATTATACTGCCCAGTGGTGATTGTTACTTACACATGACACATTGTCCCCAGCCCTGTCCCCATCAGCCCCGGCACCTGTGTTACTGGAGACATCACTGACACCATGTTACCTGCTCCTATTATATTGCCCAGTGGTGATTGTTACTTACACATGACACATTGACCCCAGCCCTGTCCCCATCAGCCCCCGCACCTGTGTTACTGGGGACATCAATGACACCATGTTACCTGCTCCTATTATACTGCCCAGTGGTGATTGTTACTTACACATGACACATTGTCCCCAGCCCTGTCCCCATCAGCCCCCGCACCTGTGTTACTGGAGACATCACTGACACCATGTTACCTGCTCCTATTATACTGCCCAGTGGTGATTGTTACTTACACATGACACATTGTCCCCAGCCCTGTCCTCATCAGCCCCCGCACCTGTGTTACTGGAGACATCACTGACACCATGTTACCTGCTCCTATTATACTGCCCAGTGGTGATTGTTACTTACACATGACACATTGTCCCCAGCCCTGTCCCCATCAGCCCCCGCACCTGTGTTACTGGAGACATCACTGACACCATGTTACCTGCTCCTATTATACTGCCCAGTGGTGATTGTTACTTACACATGACACATTGTCCCCAGCCCTGTCCCCATCAGCCCCTGCACCTGTGTTACTGGAGACATCACTGACACCATGTTACCTGCTCCTATTATACTGCCCAGTGGTGATTGTTACTTACACATGACACATTGTCCCCAGCCCTGCCCCCATCAGCCCCGGCACCTGTGTTACTGGGGACATCACTGACACCATGTTACCTGCTCCTATTATACTGCCCAGTGGTGATTGTTACTTACACATGACACATTGTCCCCAGCCCTGTCCCCATCAGCCCCTGCACCTGTGTTACTGGGGACATCACTGACACCATGTTACCTGCTCCTATTATACTGCCCAGTGGTGATTGTTACTTACACATGACACATTGTCCCCAGCCCTGTCCTCATCAGCCCCCGCACCTGTGTTACTGGGGACATCACTGACACCATGTTACCTGCCCCTATTATACTGCCCAGTGGTGATTGTTACTTACACATGACACATTGTCCCCAGCCCTGTCCCCATCAGCCCCCGCACCTGTGTTACTGGAGACATCACTGACACCATGTTACCTGCTCCTATTATACTGCCCAGTGGTGATTGTTACTTACACATGACACATTGTCCCCAGCCCTGCCCCCATCAGCCCCGGCACCTGTGTTACTGGGGACATCACTGACACCATGTTACCTGCTCCTATTATACTGCCCAGTGGTGATTGTTACTTACACATGACACATTGTCCCCAGCCCTGTCCCCATCAGCCCCTGCACCTGTGTTACTGGGGACATCACTGACACCATGTTACCTGCTCCTATTATACTGCCCAGTGGTGATTGTTACTTACACATGACACATTGTCCCCAGCCCTGTCCCCATCAGCCCCCGCACCTGTGTTACTGGAGACATCACTGACACCATGTTACCTGCTCCTATTATACTGCCCAGTGGTGATTGTTACTTACACATGACACATTGTCCCCAGCCCTGTCCCCATCAGCCCCCGCACCTGTGTTACTGGAGACATCACTGACACCATGTTACCTGCTCCTATTATACTGCCCAGTGGTGATTGTTACTTACACATGACACATTGTCCCCAGCCCTGTCCCCATCAGCCCCCGCACCTGTGTTACTGGAGACATCACTGACACCATGTTACCTGCTCCTATTATACTGCCCAGTGGTGATTGTTACTTACACATGACACATTGTCCCCAGTCCTGTCCTCATCAGCCCCTGCACCTGTGTTACTGGAGACATCACTGACACCATGTTACCTGCTCTTATTATACTGCCCAGTGGTGATTGTTACTTACACATGACACATTGTCCCCAGCCCTGTCCCCATCAGCCCCTGCACCTGTGTTACTGGGGACATCACTGACACCATGTTACCTGCTCCTATTATACTGCCCAGTGGTGATTGTTACTTACACATGACACATTGTCCCCAGCCCTGTCCCCATCAGCCCCCGCATCTGTGTTACTGGAGACATCACTGACACCATGTTACCTGCTCCTATTATACTGCCCTGTGGTGATTGTTACGTACTCCTGACACATTGTCCCCAGCCCTGTCCCCATCAGCCCCGGCACCTGTGTCACTGGGGACATCACTGACACCATGTTACCTGCTCCTATTATACTGCCCAGTGGTGATTGTTACTTACATATGACACATTGTCCCCAGTCCTGTCCCCATCAGCCCCCGCACCTGTGTTACTGGGGACATCACTGACACCATGTTACCTGCTCCTATTATACTGCCCAGTGGTGATTGTTACTTACACATGACACATTGTCCCCAGCCCTGTCCTCATCAGCCCCCGCACCTGTGTTACTGGAGACATCACTGACACCATGGCCACTGCTCCACCTAAGGCCCCGGCAATGAAGGGGAAATGTGTTTTGGGGGAAAAAGTTCATTTTCTAGACAAATACTAACTTTGCAATTAATTGCTGTTAATCTGATCCCTCGTTATAACATTCTGGAATATATGCAAATTACCATTATACCACCTGATGCCGGAGACTTTGTAAAAATTTGTGTCAAAATTGTATCATTCTCAAAACTTTTGGCCATGACTGTACATATATGTCCTATATGATACTGCTGATATTTCTGAGTGATAAAAGAGAGACATCAGAACAGATGGAAGCTGCTGGAGATAGGAGTAAGTAGTCTTTCCTATGCTTTGTTTACATCAGTGCAGGTCAATGTTTCTCTGTAATGTCCTATATGACGCTTCTGAGTGATATATTGCTGTATTCACATCAGTGCAGGTCACTACTCCATTCTCTAATATTCTGCATTTTCCTGCTGATGATTATTGTGAGTTACGGAGCAGAAGCTTCTCCATCACTTTGTGTTTGTCTGAAAAGGAAGCAATTAGTCTCCACAGAGATGTAACTACAGACTCTCTCGGTGCTAAAGTTCTAGTCCTGATTACTGTACATCGTATCCACTGATATATTAGACAAAATGATTTATATCTCATACTGTACCCCCCAAATAATAATATAATGCACATCCCCCACCTGATTATATACAGGGCGCCCCCCATTTATATCACATCCAGCCTCCAGTGTCCTCCCTTATTAATTACTTATCGTGATCCCTACTTATTAGTTATATTATTTACAGTTTTGTCACCTATATATATATATACATATTGGGACTAAGAAAGTATCTTACCTGCAATGCTGCGGCGTCCGCCCCTTCACCTCCTGTGGACGAGGTGGAATAATAATGTAATTGTACTCCCTGGCCGAGCCAGTAGGTCCCCGGGAGGTAGCAACCATAACTATACGCTTAGATACATACACCCTGTAGTTGTACAGTCACCTGTCCCTCACGGAGGAGGAAACAAGTGTTCTATATGAGGAGGAACGGAAAACCTTCCGTGTTATAGCAGCTTCATATAGGTAAAAAATAGCAGCATGGAATATAATCAACTGCTATACTATTGGGATGCCCCTTACATTTCCCTCATCTATCTTACAACATGTATATTTTTAGTTAATCTTATTGAAAAAAAAAATTACACGGAATAGTAAAAAATTAAAAAATTGCAAAAAGTGAATGCGGAAAAACCTGTGTCAATATAAATGCAGGAAAAAAAACAATACAAGAAGAATAGATCCTGCCAGAGGGGGCGCACAGGAGCAGGTAAGTGTCCGTAGCTTATAATATGTGATCAGGGCAATATTGTGAATATGTTGATCGCCCCCAACGGACTACAAGGACACATAATACAATGTTCACCTGCCTCCGCCAATATGGTGATCACCCCCATCCGACTACTAGGGCACATGATACAATGTTCCCCTGCCTCCTCCAATATGGTGATCGCCCCCATCCTACTACCAGGGCACATGAAACAATGTTCCCCTGCCTCCTCCAATATGGTGATCGCCCCCATCCTACTACCAGGGCACATGATACAATGTTCCCCTGCCTCCACCAATATGGTGATCGCCCCCATCCGACTACCAGGGCACATGATACAATGTTCCCCTGCCTCCTCCAATATGGTGATCACCCCCATCCGACTACTAGGGCACATGATACAATGTTCCCCTGCCTCCTCCAATATGGTGATCGCCCCCATCCTACTACCAGGGCACATGATACAATGTTCCCCTGCCTCCACCAATATGGTGATCGCCCCCATCCGACTACCAGGGCACATGATACAATGTTCCCCTGCCTCCTCCAATATGGTGATCAGCCCCATCCGACTACTAGGGCACATGATACAATGTTCCCCTGCTTCCTCCAATATGGTGATCACCCCCATCCGACTACCAGGACACATGATACAATGTTCCCCTGCCTCCTCCAATATGGTAATCGCCCCATCCGACTACCAAGGCACATGATACAATGTTCCCCTGCCTCCACCAATATGGTAATCACCCCCATCTGACTACCAGGAGACATAATACAATGTTCCCCTGCCTCCCCCAATATGGTGATCACCCCCATCCGACTACCAGGGCACATGATACAATATTCCCCTGCCTCCACCAATATGGTGATCACCCCGATCCGACTACCAGGACACATGATACAATGTTCCCCTGCCTCCTCCAATATGGTGATCACCCCATCCGACTACCAGGGCACATGATACAATGTTCCCCTGCCTCCTCCAATATGGTGATCACCCCCATCCAACTACCAGGACACATGACACAATGTTCCCCTGCCTCCACCAATATGGTGATCGCCCCCATCCGACTACCAGGACACATGACACAATGTTCCCCTGCCTCCTCCAATATGGTGATCGCCCCCATCCTACTACCAGGACGCATGATTCAATGTTCCCCTGCCTCCTCCAATATGGTGATTGCCCCATCCGACTACCAAGGCACAGGATACAATGTTCCCCTGCCTCCACCAATATGGTTATCGCCCCCATCTAACTACCAGGGTACATGATACAATGTTCCCCTGCCTCCTCCAATATGGTGATCACCCCCATCCGACTACTAGGGCACAGGATACAATGTTCCCCTGCCTCCTCCAATATGGTAATCGCCCCATCCGACTACCAAGGCACATGATACAATGTTCCCCTGCCTCCACCAATATGGTAATCACCCCCATCTGACTACCAGGAGACATAATACAATGTTCCCCTGCCTCCCCCAATATGGTGATCACCCCCATCCGACTACCAGGGCACATGATACAATATTCCCCTGCCTCCACCAATATGGTGATCACCCCCATCCGACTACCAGGGCACATGATACAATATTCCCCTGCCTCCACCAATATGGTGATCACCCCCATCCGACTACCAGGACACATGATACAATGTTCCCCTGCCTCCTCCAATATGGTGATCACCCCATCCGACTACCAGGGCACATGATACAATGTTCCCCTGCCTCCTCCAATATGGTGATCACCCCCATCCAACTACCAGGACACATGACACAATGTTCCCCTGCCTCCACCAATATGGTGATCGCCCCCATCCGACTACCAGGACACATGACACAATGTTCCCCTGCCTCCTCCAATATGGTGATCGCCCCCATCCTACTACCAGGACGCATGATTCAATGTTCCCCTGCCTCCTCCAATATGGTGATTGCCCCATCTGACTACCAAGGCACATGATACAATGTTCCCCTGCCTCCACCAATATGGTTATCGCCCCCATCTAACTACCAGGGTACATGATACAATGTTCCCTTGCCTCCTCCAATATGGTGATCACCCCCATCCGACTACCAGGGCACATGATACAATGTTCCCCTGCCTCCTCCAATATGGTGATCATCCCCATCCTACTACCAGGACATATGATACAATGCTCTCCTGCCTCCACCAATATGATGATCGCCCCCATCCTACTACCAGGGCACATGATACAATGTTCCCCTGCCTCGACCAACATGGTGATCGCCCCCATCCGACTACCAGGGCACATGATACAATGTTCCCCTGCCTCCTCCAATATGGTGATCACCCCATCCTACTACCAGGACACATGATACAATGTTCCCCTGCCTCCTCCAATATGGTGATCACCCCATCCTACTACCAGGACACATGATACAATGTTCCCCTGCCTCCACCAATATGGTGATCACCCCCATCCGACTACCAGGACACATGATACAATGTTCCCCTGCCTCCTCCAATATGGTGATCGCCCCCATCCGACTACCAGGACGCATGATACAATGTTCCCCTGCCTCCACCAATATGGTGATCGCCCCCATCCTACTACCAGGGCACATGATACAATGTTCCCCTGCCTCCTCCAATATGGTTATCGCCCCCATCTGACTACCAGGACACATGACACAATGTTCCTCAGCCTCCACCAATATGGTGATCGCCCCCATCCGACTACCAGGACACATGATACAATGTTCCCCTGCCTCCACCAATATGGTGATCGCCCCCATCCGACTACCAGGACACATGATACAATGTTCCCCTGCCTCCTCCAATATGGTGATCGCCCCCATCTGACTACCAGGACACATGACACAATGTTCCCCAGCATTCACCAATATGGTGATCGCCCCCATCCGACTACCAGGACACATGATACAATGTTCCCCTGCCTCCTCCAATATGGTGATCGCCCCCATCTGACTACCAGGACACATGATACAATGTTCCCCTGCTTCCTCCAATATGGTGATCACCCCCATCCGACTATCAGGATACATGATACAATGTTCCTCTGCCTCCACCAATATGGTGATCACCCCCATCCGACTACCAGGGCACATGATACAATGTTCCCCTGCGTCCACCAATATGGTGATCGCCCCCATCGACTACCAGGATAAATGATACAATGTTCCCCTGCCTCCTCCAATATGGTGATCACCCCCATCCAACTACCAGGACACATGATACAATGTTCTCCTGCCTCCTCCAATATGGTGATCGCCCCCATCCGACTACCAGGACACATGATACAATGTTCCCCTGCCTCCTCCAATATGGTGATCACCCCCATCCGACTACCAGGGCACATGATACAATGTTCCCCTGCCTCCATCAATATGGTGATCACCCCCATCCAACTACCAGGGCACATGATACAATGTTCCCCTGCCTCCACCAATATGGTGATCACCCCCATCCGACTACCAGGGCACATGATACAATGTTCCCCTGCCTCCTCCAATATGGGGATCGCCCCCATCCGACTACCAGGGCACATGATACAATGTTCCCCTGCCTCCTCCAATATGGGGATCGCCCCCATCCGACTACCAGGGCACATAATACAATGTTCCCCTGCCTCCTCCAATATGGTGATCACCCCCATCCGACTACCAGGGCACATGATACAATGTTCCCCTGCCTCCTCCAATATGGTGATCGCCCCCATCCGACTACCAGGGCACATGATACAATGTTCCCCTGCCTCCTCCATAATGGTGATCGCCCCCATCCTACTACCAGGGCACATGATACAATGTTCCCCTGCTTCCTCCAATATGGTGATCGCCCCCATCCGACTACCAGGGCACATGATACAATGTTCCCCTGCCTCCTCCAATATGGTGATCACCCCCATCCGACTACCAGGACACATGATACAATGTTCCCCTGCTTCCTCCAATATGGTGATCGCCCCCATCCGACTACCAGGGCACATGATACAATGTTCCCCTGCCTTCTCCAATATTGTGATCACCCCCATCCTACTACCAGGGCACATGATACAATGTTCCCCTGCCTCCCCCAATATGGTGATCACCCCCATCCAACTACCGCGACACATGATACAATGTTCCCCTGCTTCCTCCAATATGGTGATCACCCCCATCTTACTACCAGGGCACAGGATACAATGTTCCCCTGCCTCCTCCAATATGGTGATCACCCCCATCTTACTACCAGGGCACAGGATACAATGTTCCCCTGCCTCCTCCAATATGGTGATCACCCCCATCCAACTACCAGGACACATGATACAATGCTCTCCTGCCTCCTCCAATATGGTGATCACCCCCATCTTACTACCAGGGCACAGGATACAATGTTCCCCTGCCTCCTCCAATATGGTGATCAACCCCATCCAACTACCAGGACACATGATACAATGTTCTCCTGCCTCCTCCAATATGGTGATCGCCCCCATCCGACTACCAGGGCACATGATACAATGTTCCCCTGCTTCCTCCAATATGGTGATCACCCCCATCTTACTACCAGGGCACAGGATACAATGTTCCCCTGCCTCCTCCAATATGGTGATCACCCCCATCTTACTACCAGGGCACAGGATACAATGTTCCCCTGCCTCCTCCAATATGGTGATCACCCCCATCCAACTACCAGGACACATGATACAATGCTCTCCTGCCTCCTCCAATATGGTGATCACCCCCATCTTACTAACAGGGCACAGGATACAATGTTCCCCTGCCTCCTCCAATATGGTGATCAACCCCATCCAACTACCAGGACACATGATACAATGTTCTCCTGCCTCCTCCAATATGGTGATCGCCCCCATCCGACTACCAGGGCACATGATACAATGTTCCCCTGCCTCCTCCAATATGGTGATCACCCCCATCCTACTACCAGGACACATGATACAATGTTCTCCTGCCTCCTCCAATATGGTGATCACCCCCATCCTACTACCAGGACACATGATACAATGTTCCCCTGCCTCCTCCAATATGGTGATCACCCCCATCCGACTACCAGGACATATGATACAATGTTCTCCTGCCTCCTCCAATATGGTGATCACCCCCATCCTACTACCAGGACACATGATACAATGTTCCCCTGCCTCCTCCAATATGGTGATCACCCCCATCCGACTACCAGGGCACATGATACAATGTTCCCCTGCCTCCATCAATATGGTGATCACCCCCATCCGACTACCAGGGCACATGATACAATGTTCCCCTGCCTCCACCAATATGGTGATCACCCCCATCCGACTACCAGGGCACATGATACAATGTTCCCCTGCCTCCTCCAATATGGGGATCGCCCCCATCCGACTACCAGGGCACATAATACAATGTTCCCCTGCCTCCTCCAATATGGTGATCACCCCCATCCGACTACCAGGGCACATGATACAATGTTCCCCTGCCTCCTCCAATATGGTGATCACCCCCATCCGACTACCAGGGCACATGATACAATGTTCCCCTGCCTCCTCCAATATGGGGATCGCCCCCATCCGACTACCAGGGCACATAATACAATGTTCCCCTGCCTCCTCCAATATGGTGATCACCCCCATCCGACTACCAGGACACATGATACAATGTTCTCCTGCCTCCTCCAATATGGTGATCGCCCCCATCTGACTACCAGGACACATGATACAATGTTCCCCTGCCTCCTCCAATATGGGGATCGCCCCCATCCGACTACCAGGGCACATAATACAATGTTCCCCTGCCTCCTCCAATATGGTGATCGCCCCCATCCGACTACCAGGGCACATGATACAATGTTCCCCTGCCTCCTCCATAATGGTGATCGCCCCCATCCTACTACCAGGGCACATGATACAATGTTCCCCTGCTTCCTCCAATATGGTGATCGCCCCCATCCGACTACCAGGGCACATGATACAATGTTCCCCTGCCTCCTCCAATATGGTGATCACCCCCATCCGACTACCAGGACACATGATACAATGTTCCCCTGCTTCCTCCAATATGCTGATCGCCCCCATCCGACTACCAGGGCACATGATACAATGTTCCCCTGCCTTCTCCAATATTGTGATCACCCCCATCCTACTACCAGGGCACATGATACAATGTTCCCCTGCCTCCCCCAATATGGTGATCACCCCCATCCAACTACCGCGACACATGATACAATGTTCCCCTGCTTCCTCCAATATGGTGATCACCCCCATCTTACTACCAGGGCACAGGATACAATGTTCCCCTGCCTCCTCCAATATGGTGATCACCCCCATCTTACTACCAGGGCACAGGATACAATGTTCCCCTGCCTCCTCCAATATGGTGATCACCCCCATCCAACTACCAGGACACATGATACAATGCTCTCCTGCCTCCTCCAATATGGTGATCACCCCCATCTTACTACCAGGGCACAGGATACAATGTTCCCCTGCCTCCTCCAATATGGTGATCAACCCCATCCAACTACCAGGACACATGATACAATGTTCTCCTGCCTCCTCCAATATGGTGATCGCCCCCATCCGACTGCCAGGGCACATGATACAATGTTCCCCTGCTTCCTCCAATATGGTGATCACCCCCATCCGACTACCAGGACACATGATACAATGTTCCCCTGCCTCCTCCAATATGGTGATCACCCCCATCCTACTACCAGGACACATGATACAATGTTCTCCTGCCTCCTCCAATATGGTGATCACCCCCATCCTACTACCAGGACACATGATACAATGTTCCCCTGCCTCCTCCAATATGGTGATCACCCCCATCCGACTACCAGGACACATGATACAATGTTCTCCTGCCTCCTCCAATATGGTGATCACCCCCATCCTACTACCAGGACACATGATACAATGTTCCCCTGCCTCCTCCAATATGGTGATCACCCCCATCCGACTACCAGGGCACATGATACAATGTTCCCCTGCCTCCATCAATATGGTGATCACCCCCATCCGACTACCAGGGCACATGATACAATGTTCCCCTGCCTCCACCAATATGGTGATCACCCCCATCCGACTACCAGGGCACATGATACAATGTTCCCCTGCCTCCTCCAATATGGGGATCGCCCCCTTCCGACTACCAGGGCACATGATACAATGTTCCCCTGCCTCCTCCAATATGGGGATCGCCCCCATCCGACTACCAGGGCACATAATACAATGTTCCCCTGCCTCCTCCAATATGGTGATCACCCCCATCCGACTACCAGGGCACATGATACAATGTTCCCCTGCCTCCTCCAATATGGTGATCGCCCCCATCCGACTACCAGGGCACATGATACAATGTTCCCCTGCCTCCTCCATAATGGTGATCGCCCCCATCCTACTACCAGGGCACATGATACAATGTTCCCCTGCTTCCTCCAATATGGTGATCGCCCCCATCCGACTACCAGGGCACATGATACAATGTTCCCCTGCCTCCTCCAATATGGTGATCACCCCCATCCGACTACCAGGACACATGATACAATGTTCCCCTGCTTCCTCCAATATGGTGATCGCCCCCATCCGACTACCAGGGCACATGATACAATGTTCCCCTGCCTTCTCCAATATTGTGATCACCCCCATCCTACTACCAGGGCACATGATACAATGTTCCCCTGCCTCCCCCAATATGGTGATCACCCCCATCCAACTACCGCGACACATGATACAATGTTCCCCTGCTTCCTCCAATATGGTGATCACCCCCATCTTACTACCAGGGCACAGGATACAATGTTCCCCTGCCTCCTCCAATATGGTGATCACCCCCATCTTACTACCAGGGCACAGGATACAATGTTCCCCTGCCTCCTCCAATATGGTGATCACCCCCATCCAACTACCAGGACACATGATACAATGCTCTCCTGCCTCCTCCAATATGGTGATCACCCCCATCTTACTACCAGGGCACAGGATACAATGTTCCCCTGCCTCCTCCAATATGGTGATCAACCCCATCCAACTACCAGGACACATGATACAATGTTCTCCTGCCTCCTCCAATATGGTGATCGCCCCCATCCGACTACCAGGGCACATGATACAATGTTCCCCTGCTTCCTCCAAAATGGTGATCACCCCCATCCGACTACCAGGACACATGATACAATGTTCCCCTGCCTCCTCCAATATGGTGATCACCCCCATCCTACTACCAGGACACATGATACAATGTTCTCCTGCCTCCTCCAATATGGTGATCACCCCCATCCTACTACCAGGACACATGATACAATGTTCCCCTGCCTCCTCCAATATGGTGATCACCCCCATCCGACTACCAGGACACATGATACAATGTTCCCCTGCCTCCTCCAATATGGTGATCACCCCCATCCTAATACCAGGACACATGATACAATGTTCTCCTGCTTCCTCCAATATGGTGATCGCCCCCATCTGACTACCAGGGCACATGACACAATGTTCCCCTACCTCCACCAATATGGTGATCGCCCCCATCCTACTACCAGGACACATAATACAATGTTCCCCTACCTCCACCAATATGGTGATCACCCCATCCGACTTCCAGGACACATGATACAATGTTCTGCTGCCTCCTCCAATATGGTGACTGTCCCCATCCGACTACCAGGGCGCATGATACAATGTTCCCTTGCCTCCTCCAATATGGTGATCACCCCCATCCGACTACCAGGGCACATGATAAAATGTTCCCCTGCCTCCACCAATATGGTGATCACCCCCATCCGACTACCAGGACACATGATACAATGTTCTCCTGCCTCCTCCAATATGGTGATCGCCCCCATCTGACTACCAGGACACATGATACAATGTTCCCCTGCCTCCTCCAATATGGGGATCGCCCCCATCCGACTACCAGGGCACATAATACAATGTTCCCCTGCCTCCTCCAATATGGTGATCACCCCCATCCGACTACCAGGGCACATGATACAATGTTCCCCTGCCTCCTCCAATATGGTGATCGCCCCCATCCGACTACCAGGGCACATGATACAATGTTCCCCTGCCTCCTCCATAATGGTGATCGCCCCCATCCTACTACCAGGGCACATGATACAATGTTCCCCTGCTTCCTCCAATATGGTGATCGCCCCCATCCGACTACCAGGGCACATGATACAATGTTCCCCTGCCTCCTCCAATATGGTGATCACCCCCATCCGACTACCAGGACACATGATACAATGTTCCCCTGCTTCCTCCAATATGGTGATCGCCCCCATCCGACTACCAGGGCACATGATACAATGTTCCCCTGCCTTCTCCAATATTGTGATCACCCCCATCCTACTACCAGGGCACATGATACAATGTTCCCCTGCCTCCCCCAATATGGTGATCACCCCCATCCAACTACCGCGACACATGATACAATGTTCCCCTGCTTCCTCCAATATGGTGATCACCCCCATCTTACTACCAGGGCACAGGATACAATGTTCCCCTGCCTCCTCCAATATGGTGATCACCCCCATCTTACTACCAGGGCACAGGATACAATGTTCCCCTGCCTCCTCCAATATGGTGATCACCCCCATCCAACTACCAGGACACATGATACAATGCTCTCCTGCCTCCTCCAATATGGTGATCACCCCCATCTTACTACCAGGGCACAGGATACAATGTTCCGCTGCCTCCTCCAATATGGTGATCAACCCCATCCAACTACCAGGACACATGATACAATGTTCTCCTGCCTCCTCCAATATGGTGATCGCCCCCATCCGACTACCAGGGCACATGATAAAATGTTCCCCTGCTTCCTCCAATATGGTGATCACCCCCATCCGACTACCAGGACACATGATACAATGTTCCCCTGCCTCCTCCAATATGGTGATCACCCCCATCCTACTACCAGGACACATGATACAATGTTCTCCTGCCTCCTCCAATATGGTGATCACCCCCATCCTACTACCAGGACACATGATACAATGTTCCCCTGCCTCCTCCAATATGGTGATCACCCCCATCCGACTACCAGGACACATGATACAATGTTCTCCTGCCTCCTCCAATATGGTGATCACCCCCATCCTACTACCAGGACACATGATACAATGTTCCCCTGCCTCCTCCAATATGGTGATCACCCCCATCCGACTACCAGGGCACATGATACAATGTTCCCCTGCCTCCATCAATATGGTGATCACCCCCATCCGACTACCAGGGCACATGATACAATGTTCCCCTGCCTCCACCAATATGGTGATCACCCCCATCCGACTACCAGGGCACATGATACAATGTTCCCCTGCCTCCTCCAATATGGGGATCGCCCCCATCCGACTACCAGGGCACATGATACAATGTTCCCCTGCCTCCTCCAATATGGGGATCGCCCCCATCCGACTACCAGGGCACATAATACAATGTTCCCCTGCCTCCTCCAATATGGTGATCACCCCCATCCGACTACCAGGGCACATGATACAATGTTCCCCTGCCTCCTCCAATGTGGTGATCGCCCCCATCCGACTACCAGGGCACATGATACAATGTTCCCCTGCCTCCTCCATAATGGTGATCGCCCCCATCCTACTACCAGGGCACATGATACAATGTTCCCCTGCTTCCTCCAATATGGTGATCGCCCCCATCCGACTACCAGGGCACATGATACAATGTTCCCCTGCCTCCTCCAATATGGTGATCACCCCCATCCGACTACCAGGACACATGATACAATGTTCCCCTGCTTCCTCCAATATGGTGATCGCCCCCATCCGACTACCAGGGCACATGATACAATGTTCCCCTGCCTTCTCCAATATTGTGATCACCCCCATCCTACTACCAGGGCACATGATACAATGTTCCCCTGCCTCCCCCAATATGGTGATCACCCCCATCCAACTTCCGCGACACATGATACAATGTTCCCCTGCTTCCTCCAATATGGTGATCACCCCCATCTTACTACCAGGGCACAGGATACAATGTTCCCCTGCCTCCTCCAATATGGTGATCACCCCCATCTTACTACCAGGGCACAGGATACAATGTTCCCCTGCCTCCTCCAATATGGTGATCACCCCCATCCAACTACCAGGACACATGATACAATGCTCTCCTGCCTCCTCCAATATGGTGATCACCCCCATCTTACTACCAGGGCACAGGATACAATGTTCCCCTGCCTCCTCCAATATGGTGATCAACCCCATCCAACTACCAGGACACATGATACAATGTTCTCCTGCCTCCTCCAATATGGTGATCGCCCCCATCCGACTACCAGGGCACATGATACAATGTTCCCCTGCTTCCTCCAATATGGTGATCACCCCCATCCGACTACCAGGACACATGATACAATGTTCCCCTGCCTCCTCCAATATGGTGATCACCCCCATCCTACTACCAGGACACATGATACAATGTTCTCCTGCCTCCTCCAATATGGTGATCACCCCCATCCTACTACCAGGACACATGATACAATGTTCCCCTGCCTCCTCCAATATGGTGATCACCCCCATCCGACTACCAGGACACATGATACAATGTTCCCCTGCCTCCTCCAATATGGTGATCACCCCCATCCTAATACCAGGACACATGATACAATGTTCTCCTGCCTCCTCCAATATGGTGATCGCCCCCATCTGACTACCAGGACACATGATACAATGTTCTCCTGCCTCCTCCAATATGGTGATCGCCCCCATCTGACTACCAGGACACATGATACAATGTTCCCCTGCCTCCTCCAATATGGGGATCGCCCCCATCCGACTACCAGGGCACATGATACAATGTTCCCCTGCCTCCTCCAATATGGTGATCACCCCCATCCTACTACCAGGACACATGATACAATGTTCCCCTGCCTCCACCAATATGGTGATCACCCCCATCCGACTACCAGGACACATGATACAATGTTCTCCTGCCTCCTCCAATATGGTGATCACCCCCATCCGACTACCAGGATACATGATACAATGTACCTCTGCCTCCTCCAATATGGTGATCACCCCATCCGACTACCGGGGCACATGATACAATGTTCCCCTGCTTCCTCCAATATGGTGATCGCCCCCATCTGACTACCAGGGCGCATGATACAATGTTCCCCTGCCTCCCCCAATATGGTGATCACCCCCATCCTACTACCAGGACACATAATACAATGTTCCCCTGCCTCCACCAATATGGTGATCGCCCCCATCCGACTACCAGGGCACATGATACAATGTTCCCCTGCCTCCACCAATATGATGATTGCCCCCATCTGACTACCAGGACACATGATACAATGTTCCCCTGCCTCCTCCAATATGGTGATCGCCCCCATCCTACTACCAGGACACATGATACAATGTTCTCCTGCCTCCTCCAATATGGTGATCACCCCCATCCGACTACCAGGACACATGATACAATGTTCCCCTGCCTCCACCAATATGGTGATCACCCCCATCCTACTACCAGGACACATGATACAATGTTCCCCTGCCTCCTCCAATATGGTGATCGCCCCCATCCGACTACCAGGACACATGATACAATGTTCCCCTGCCTCCTCCAATATGGTGATCGCCCCCATCTGACTACCAGGACACATGATACAATGTTCCCCTGCCTCCTCCAATATGGTGATCGCCCCCATCCGACTACCATGGCACATGATACAATGTTCCCCTGCCTCCTCCAATATGGTGATCGCCCCCATCCGACTACCAGGGCACATGATACAATGTTCCCCTGCCTCCACCAATATGATGATTGCCCCCATCTGACTACCAGGACACATGATACAATGTTCCCCTGCCTCCTCCAATATGGTGATCGCCCCCATCTGACTACCAGGGCGCATGATACAATGTTCCCCTGCCTCCCCCAATATGGTGATCACCCCCATCCTACTACCAGGACACATAATACAATGTTCCCCTGCCTCCACCAATATGGTGATCGCCCCCATCCGACTACCAGGGCACATGATACAATGTTCCCCTGCCTCCACCAATATGATGATTGCCCCCATCTGACTACCAGGACACATGATACAATGTTCCCCTGCCTCCTCCAATATGGTGATCGCCCCCATCCGACTACCAGGGCACATGACACAATGTTCCCCTGCCTCCACCAATATGATGATTGCCCCCATCTGACTACCAGGGCACATGATACAATGTTCCCCTGCCTCCTCCAATATGATGATTGCCCCCATCTGACTGCCAGGACACATGATACAATGTTCCCCTGCCTCCACCAATATGGTGATCGCCCCCATCCGACTACCAGGACACATGATACAATGTTCCCCTGCCTCCTCCAATATGGTGATCGCCCCCATCTGACTACCAGGACACATGATACAATGTTCCCCTGCCTCCACCAATATGGTGATCACCCCCATCTTACTACCAGGGCACATGATACAATGTTCCCCTGCCTCCTCCAATATGGTGATCGCCCCCATCTGACTACCAGGGCACAGGATACAATGTTCCCCTGCCTCCACCAATATGGTGATCACCCCCATCTTACTACCAGGGCACATGATACAATGTTCCCCTGCCTCCTCCAATATGGTGATCACCCCCATCTTACTACCAGGATACATGATACAATGTTCCCCTGCCTCCACCAATATGGTGATCACCCCCATCCTACTACCAGGACACATGACACAATGTTCCCCTGCCTCCTCCAATATGGTGATCACCCCCATCTGACTACCAGGACACATGATACAATGTTCTCCTGCCTCCACCAATATGGTGATCACCCCCATCTGACTACCAGGATACATGATACAATGTTCCCCTGCCTCCACCAATATGGTGATCACCCCCATCCTACTACCAGGACACATGACACAATGTTCCCCTGCCTCCTCCAATATGGTGATCGCCCCCATCCTACTACCAGGACACATGATACAATGTTCCCCTGCCTCCACCAATATGGTGATCACCCTCATCCTACTACCAGGACACATGATACAATGTTCCCCTGCCTCCACCAATATGGTGATCACCCCCATCCGACTACCAGGACACATGATACAATGTTCCCCTGCCTCCTCCAATATGGTGATCACCCCCATCCGACTACCAGGACACATGATACAATGTTCCCCTGCCTCCTCCATAATGGTGATCACCCCCATCTGACTACCAGGGCACATGATACAATGTTCCCCTGCCTCCACCAATATGGTGATCACCCTCATCCTACTACCAGGACACATGATACAATGTTCCCCTGCCTCCACCAATATGGTGATCACCCCATCCTACTACCAGGACACATGATACAATGTTCCCCTGCCTCCACCAATATGGTGATCACCCCCATCCTACTACCAGGGCACATGATACAATGTTCCCCTGCCTCCTCCAATATGGTGATCACCCCCATCTGACTACCAGGACACATGATACAATGTTCCCCTGCCTCCACCAATATGGTGATCACCCCCATCTGACTACCAGGGCACATGATACAATGTTCCCCTGCCTCCTCCAATATGGTGATCACCCCCATCCTACTACCAGGACACATGATACAATGTTCCCCTGCTTCCTCCAATATGGTGATCACCCCCATCCTACTACCAGGGCACATGATACAATGTTCCCCTGCCTCCTCCAATATGGTGATCACCCTCATCCTACTACCAGGACACATGATACAATGTTCCCCTGCCTCCTCCAATATGGTGATCGCCCCCATCTGACTACCAGGGCACATGATACAATGTTCCCCTGCCTCCACCAATATGGTGATCACCCCCATCTGACTACCAGGACACATGATACAATGTTCCCCTGCCTCCTCCAATATGGTGATCGCCCCCATCTGACTACCAGGGCACATGATACAATGTTCCCCTGCCTCCTCCAATATGGTGATCACCCCCATCTGACTACCAGTGATCAGGTCCTCGCCCGGCCGGGATTCGATGTATCATGTGGCGCCTCGAATAGGCAGAAATCAGAGATAGGTAAGTAAATATTTCCACAACTAAACCCTGAGGAGAGATTATTAGGAGACCTGCGGAGGTCATTATGGAGACTCCCGGGGGCCACAATTGTACAATCAATGCAAACTTTATACTGAATAAATAATCTGCAATTTTAGATCTTATTTTGCAGTGAATCTAATATTTTACACTAAGATAATAAGACATAACTAGAGAGCGATGGTCACGGAGCCGGGAATGTGCACAATGTAGAATAGTCGTCACCGAGACGCCTTGTGTGTGACGGGGCGGGTACAGGTAGGTCGCCTATTGTACAGGTAGGTCGCCCTGTTTTTCCAGTCCGTCCTGTATGATGTTTATTCTCTCAGAACTTGTCCTAGTGTTCAGTCTGCCTGGAAGTATGTGCCCCCCCTGAGTGTAACCCTCCCCCCCCCCACCATAAAGCATGTGACAGGTGATGTATATATGTATCTATACACACACAGACAGTATACATGTATCTATACACAGACAGTATATATGTATCTATACACAGACAGTATATATGTATCTATACACACACAGACAGTATATATGTATCTATACACAGACAGTATATATGTATCTATACACACACAGACAGTATATATGTATCTATACACACACAGACAGTATATATGTATCTATACACACACAGACAGTATATATTTATCTATACACACACAGACAGTATATATGTATCTATACACACAGAGACAGTATATATTTATCTATACACACACAGACAGTATATATGTATCTATACACACAGAGACAGTATATATGTATCTATACACAGACAGTATATATGTATCTATACACAGACAGTATATATGTATCTATACACAGACAGTATATATGTATTTATACACACAGACAGTATATATGTATCTATACACACACAGACAGTATATATGTATCTATACACACACAGACAGTATATATGTATCTATATACACACAGACAGTATATGTGTATCTATACACACACACAGACAGTATATATGTATCTATACACACACAGACAGTATATATGTATCTATACACACACAGACAGTATATATGTATCTATACACACAGACAGTATATATGTATCTATACACACACAGACAGTATATATGTATCTATACACACACAGAGACAGTATATATGTATCTATACACACACAGACAGTATATATGTATCTATACACACAGACAGTATATATGTATCTATACACACAGACAGTATATATGTATCTATACACACAGACAGTATATATGTATCTATACACACAGACAGTATATATGTATCTATACACACACAGAGACAGTATATATGTATCTATACACACACAGACAGTATATATGTATCTATACACACAGACAGTATATATGTATCTATATACACACAGACAGTATATATGTATCTATACATACACAGACAGTATATATGTATCTATACACACACAGACAGTATATATGTATCTATACACACAGACAGTATATATGTATCTATACATACACAGACAGTATATATGTATCTATACATACACAGACAGTATATATGTATCTATACACACACAGACAGTATATATGTATCTATACACAGACAGTATATATGTATCTATACACACACAGACAGTATATATGTATCTATACACAGACAGTATATATGTATCTATACACACACAGACAGTATATATGTATCTATACACACAGACAGTATATATGTATCTATACACAGACAGTATATATGTATCTATACACACAGACAGTATATATGTATCTATACACAGACAGTATATATATATATATACAGTATATAAGATACCGGAGAGATGGACCCTACCTGGGAGACGCACGTGCTGGAGAAATATGAGACCTTAGAGGAAGGACTGGAGGGACCTATAAAAGTTCTACCTGGAAGTTATTGCGTCCTGCGAGGTGTAAGAGGTGATTTATTTGATTTCCTTGGAGATTATTGGCTGCAGCCTCTCCCCTCCCTCTCCTGCGGACCCCCCTATACATCTGGGGTATTACTATGGAGGACGGGGGCACTTGTCTCTTAGATCCTACGGTGACAGAGGGGCAAAGACTGGAGGGAAAGGGGAACTTTCTATAGAAGAGGGAATTTATATATTTTTTGTTACATTTCCTTTTCTATTCCAGGATTTGTGTTTTTTTATTATCTCATATTGCTGGGGGGGCGCACATTTGTGATAGATCCCGTGTAAACATCTGTATTGGACGCACTCACTATGTCAGATAAGGCGCAGGGACTCAGAACCACTAAGTGCCGAACTTTGCATAAATGCGCCAAATTAACGAAATGCGCCAGATTTTTGCGCTAAAAGACGCTCAAAACAGTCTAACAGACTATGATTAATGTCCCCCTAGACTTTCTTATAGTTGTGATGATGAATTCTGGCGCAGGATACGACTGTCGGTTCCTACTTTTAGTTTAGTCTGTGCACCAGAATTTTGGGCACACGATTTCACGCCCCTTTCTCGCGAGGCCACGCACATTTTCCCAAAGGCCACGCCCCTTTAATTGGACAGGTCGGAAAAGTGGCAAAAAACGGTCTAAATGCCATGATGACTGTGGTGCAAGCCATTTTAGACAGTGTTTATGGCGCAAAACCAAGTGATGGGAAAAACTGGATTTATGGCATTAAAGGAAACCTCCCCCGAGGAACCAGAGGTGGATGTGATGGCGGATTCTCCTGCTGCCTCTGCCCTGATCTGTAATGTAATAATCCTGGAACATAACTTGTTACAAGGTTTATGTTAGCAATATGTAAATTACCTGCAGAGGCTTTGGGGGCGTGTCCTAGCCTGGCCAGGCACTGGGAGTTAAGACCCCGCCCCAGAAGCCTCTGCAGGTAATTTACATATTACTAATATAAAGCTTATAACAAGTTACGTTCCAGGATTATTACATTACAGATCAGGGCAGAGGCAGCGGGAGAATCCGCCATCACATCCACTTCTCATCCGCTTGTAGGTTCCTTTAAGGTGTTTGTGAGACGTTCACCATGCGGCTTACATAATCCATTGCTGGCGTAGATGACGTCATGGCGACATTATATTTTGTTATTTCCTCCCGGATCTTTAAGGTTCTTGAATTGTTAAAACTTGTGATGCTATAAAAGTTATAAAAAAAATCTTTCCACTACCTGAGCTTATTGATGACACATGAGCTGTGCACATATCCGGAGCTCCATCCAGTGTGACACGTGTGTGGCCACGTAACGGACGCACACTGAGCGCGATGTCTTCACTCCCCATCCAATGGCAATCAGAGATTCTGGGGAGAGGAGATACCACCGGGAGTCGGCTGGGAAGGGGAGCACAGAAATCTCCAATCACAATCCATTCTGATAAACCAGGGACATTACTCAGAGATCCCGGGAACGTGGCATCGTCTTATATTAGTGATCCATGGCCTCCTTACTAGGAAAATCAACTTTTAAAATGATGCCAATGAGCCTGAAGGGCTTGAGAGGGGTGTTAAAACAGCTCTCCTGTACTGTAGCTTCACAGGCTGGTACACTGTGCAGGAGCACAAAGGTGCTAAGGAAATAAAGGGAAGGAGTGTAACAGCCTGTGAAGCTGCAGCATGCAGGGGCTCTGATAATGCCCCCAGAGCCTTTAGAAGAGAGGCTGCCATGAATAGGGTACACATGAACATTCCCACAGTCCCGGTGCCGGGATCGATGAGGAATGTCCCGGGTTTATCTGGATGGATTCTGTTGGGAGATTTCCTGTACATATAATAATCTTTTATTCCGTCTGTTCTCTATAAAATCCTCTTTATGACGAGTCCGGACGTTCTGGTGAATGTTTAGCTACAGTTATGGTAAATCAGGTAAGAGGTAAGTGCCAGCGTGTGGGGCTCCGGATAGGGCTCCGGTATATATATATATAGGATCTTTATACATTTGTATCTCTTCTATTCCAGGGGGTGAAACAGAAGTGGCTCCTCGTGTGGATAAGAAATGTCCCTTCTGTTTAGCTCAGATATTCATTTACTTCAACCAAAATGCATTCAGTCTGGAAGATCTGAGACGCTAAACCGTGCACAGGTCCCTGCACACTGTGTACTTACCTCTGTTCAGAGCTTTTACTTACCCGTCCCGTTGACGGCGTCGATCCAGAATGTCCGACGAGGAGTTGGAGCTGCCGCGATTCACTAAGATTGTGCGTCCAATTTCCTGCATGTGTCGCTTCCCAGCTGAGGTCCGCCGGAGTTCACCTTGACCGGTGCATGTGAGTGCTGATCTTGCGACACAATTGGGTTTTTAAATTCCGCGGTTTGTCAGAATCCGTCGGGTTGTCCCACACCCACACCCCCCGATTTGTGTCGCATGCAAGCTGGCGCCGATGCGCCACAATCTGATCGCGCGCGCCAAAAACCCGGGGCAATTCAGGCCAAATCTTACCTCTGCCCAGAGCTCCCAGTGCCCGGGCAGTCACACACAGGGGCACATTTTCTAAGGGTCCCGCGGCCACATTTCCATCGGGCTTCGTGAATTTTTCCATTTTGCACTGAATTGCCCCAGGTTTTTGGCGCACACCATCTTAGTGAATCGCAGCAGATGTGCATTATACACAGACAATGCACTTTCAGGAAACTCCGTCGGACAGGTAAGTAAATGTGCCCCAGTGTGTACTTACCTCTGTCCAGAGCTCACAGTGCCTGGGCAATGACACACTGGGGCACATTTACGAAGAGTCCGTCGGAAGCATTTCCGTCGGGTTTCCCCAATATATTTCTGATTTACCCTGAATTGCACAGGGGTTTTTGGCGCACGCATTCGGATTGTGGCGCATCGGCACCGGTTGGAAGTGACACAAATTGGGTGGTGTGGCCGTCTGACAACTCGACTGATTCGGACAAACTGCAGAATTTACAATTCAAATTGTGTCGCAAGATCAGCACTCACATGCACCGGGAAGAAGAAGGTGACCTCCGGGACCTGAGCGGGGAGCGACACATGCAAGAAATCGGGCGCATACTGTAAGTGAATCGCGGGTCAGGTAGGTCAGGTAAGTAAATGTGCCCCACTGGGTCTCATTTACTAAGGGCCGCACTGCACTTTTGTTGTACTGTCACCTGTTTCGGGGTAGAAACGTCTTGCACAGGTATAACAAGTGTCTGCGCACGCGACCCTTTTGTGGCACAGCTGCGCTGCTTTCATGCGACACAAATTAGGGGGCAAAATGTAAATCTGTTATGTGGGACAGTGAGACCACAATCTGCCACTTAGGATGGAATGGATCCAGAGTAACCAAAAAGATCCCTGGGACAGATTCACTTACACCATCTACAAGTCAGACAATGATAGTGAGGACTAGACCGGCTTAATCCATGAGGACTTATATTAATTATGTGTGTGAGAACCTGAATGGAGAACGGAGTTACTGTAAAATATAACCTGATATATTATTCTGGAAGTGGCGGTGGCGGTGCGGGCTGTTGGAGACTGTCGGGGGTGGGCGGTTTCGCGTGGTGCCAAGCTTAGCTGGGTGGCAATCGTCTGCCCGTCAGTGCAATGATCTCCTGCTGGGGGTGGGCTCCCTTCGGAGCTGTTGGTGAACGGCCGGGTGTAATCACCTGGTGTGTTCAGTGGCGGCGACGTGGATAAGGGGCGCTACCGGCTGTGGTGATTGGCGCTGTGGGGCCGCCGGCTGCGGGGTCGCACGCCGATCTAGTTGCCTCTCCTACCTGTTTCCACTGCCCGTTACCCAGACTGCGATATATTACCTTTACCAATCCATATCTCGCTCTCCAACAAAGATCACTAACGGAATAACTATAGCTATTGGAAGTCATATGCCATACTAACATACCGCAAAACTTGCACTGCTCATTGACTAACTAGAAACCTTAACAGAAGGAAAAAAAACAAAAAAAACATTAACCCCGCTTCGGAACTCTTTTTACTTCTATCCTTCTGCCTTGTGGACCAAGAACTTCACAGTCAAAAACCTAGTGCTGTAACAGTAATTCCCTAGTGCCCAAACAGCAACTAACATTAACTAATGTTCTTGTTTCTCGGCGTGCTACAGCTGGACTTTCTGATTTCATGGGCTCTTGCTACTAATATTGACTAACAAATTATGACTTAATGTATGGAACTATTAATATTCACTTATATGTACGCGACTGCTAAGAATTCTCCTTGGGGAATATATGTCTTTTTATGAGGGTTTGATGTTAAGATCCTATAAGTGTGAATGCTTATTTTTTTTGCTCTGTAATGTGGTGTAAAGTTTACTAATAATTGCAATTGGCTACTATTACTGAGTGATACAAAAAAAAAAAAATTTTGTGAATGCATATAGATAATATTAACCTATGAAAAAGGAGGGCTTCGTATATTACAATCCAAAAAGGTAGTGGAGAGTAGAAAAAAAAAAAAGGAATAGTAGATAGCTATATATATTTTTGAAAATTGTTTGACAACTGAAGAGACCCTTCGATGGGCCGCCCAAAGAAACACCAACCAACAGTACCCCGCCTGACAAGATACTTTGCCCCCAAACAGATTGTAGCCACAGGAAACAGGAACAACTTACGTATTAGAGGGATCTCGGAGACTGTTAAAAATGCAGAACTCCCAGATTTTGTTTGGGAATTGTTTTCGACAATTTTGCCAGACAGTTCCTACACAGACCTCACAATAGATAGAGCACATCGACTTACTAAACCGAAATTTCTGCCAACCGGTGAGAGTGCATTTTTTTCATATAAAGGAAGAGATATTGGGGCAGATTTACTTACCCGGCCCATTCGCGATCCAGCGGCGCGTTCTCTGTGCTGGATTCGGGTCCGGCTGGGATTTATGATGGCAGTTCCTCCGACGTCCACCAGGTGGCGCTGCTGCGCTGAAGTTCACTGAAATGCACGGAAGTTCACGATCCCATCCTGGATGAAGGTAAGTGCAAGCTCCGCGACACAATTTCCTTTTTTAAATGCGGCGGTTTTTCCGAATCCGTCGGGTTTTCGTTCGGCCACACCCCCCCCCCCGATTTCCGTCGCGCGCATGCCGGCGCCGATGCGCCACAATCCGATCGCGTGTGGGGCAATTCAGGTACAATCGGCGCAAATCGGAAATATTCGGGTAACACATCGAGAAAACGCGAATCGGGCCCTTAGTAAATGACCCCCATTATATCAAATGAGACAAAAACACCCACTACCAGTTAAATATAAAGACATCAAGATATTTCAAGACCTATCTACTGCCACATTAGGGAAACGTAAGGAGTTGTTGGATTTTACTCGGACCCTTAGTGAGAAGGGCATAAGGTATAAGTGGGGGTACCCCTTTCAGCTAATTTTTAGAAAAGATGACTCCACTTATGTCTGCACATCGGGTAGTGAGCTTACTGAATTATTTAAAAAATGGGATTGGCCTGTAACAGAAGTGACTCAAGAATCGGTCAAAAGTAAAATCCCCAAAAAAACTCACAAGAGAGTGAGCTAAAATTTAGAGAAGTAATCAAGAAGGAGGCTCTCTCCTTCCTTCCTTCTTGACATATTAGTAGTTGGGCTACTCAGCAGCAACTCGAGTAACATAACGTGAGAATTTCTTTTCTTTTTTACTTTTTTTTTACTGGTTTTAAGCCGATACCAGAAGTTACCAAATTATGGAAGATACATATTGGTAACTGTTAGGAAAATCCAAAAAAGGCTTGTGATCCCATTTGTGTTTTTTTTTGTCGATTGATATAGTTGCAAGAATACTAAGATTGTTGCAGTATAGAATAAGGTTGTTAAAAAGAATGTTAATTATGTGTCGCATTATATTTTTGGTTAATAAATTGGAATTGAATTAATGGCTATTAAGATACTATCATTAAACGTCAATGGTCTAAATTGCCCCTATAAAAGAGCCCTAACCTGGCAAACTATAAAAGTGACAAAATGTAATATCGTTTTTTTGCAGGAAACTCACCTGGTGGTGGGGGACCAAAAGAGATTTTGTAACATTAAATTCCCTCATATCTATCATTCACATGCCTTAAAGAAAAATCAGGAGTACTAGTGGCAATAGGAGCCTCACTAAATTGGCAAGTAATTAAAACAGTAATAGGTGAAGATGGTCGATATATAATAATCTTGGGAAAGATTGATAATACAGTATATACCCTAGTGAACTTGTATGCTCCTAATAGAGGACAGTTAAAAGTCCTGCGTAAACTATTAAAAACACTTATGAGACTGAATCAATCACAGGTTATTGTAGGGGGAGATTTCAATAGTATAGTAAATTATGAAAGAGATGTCTCTAATCCTGAGACGTCCTCAAGAGTAATAAATGGAAGTATATTATCAGAGTACTATCTTCATGATATTTGGCGTTATACACACCCACAAGAAAGAGATTATACTTTTTTTTCAAAAAAGGCCCAGTCATACTCTAGAATTGACTTTTTTCTGATTAGTACAGATTTGATTGAAAGAACTTTAGCCACCACAATAGAGCAACAAGTTTGGTCAGATCATGCTCCTTTAACAATAGAGTTGAGGCCATTGGGTTCATCCCAAAAAAGTATTCCCTTGGAAAATGTATCCGTCAACGATAAAAGATGAGAAACAAACTTTAGTAAGATCTTTGACGGAATATTTTGCACGGAATGCAGGTTCGGCCTCACCTCCAAGCGTGTGGTGTGCGCACAAGATGACCGTGAGAGAGAAAAAGTGAAAAAAATACAAAGGGGGAAAATAAGAGAGCAGAAGTTACAACTCACATCATACTTAGATCAGATAAAAATACTAGAGAATAAACATCAGGATAACCCGACAGAGCAAATTAAAAAAGAGTTGGGGAAACTTCACTCGGAAGTACAAACAATATGGATAAAAGAATACAGTAACAATCTAAAGAAAACGAAAGCTAAAAATTCCGCCATAGGGGACAGGGTAGGCAAATCCTTAGCAAATAAGATTAGAAAAATGAAACAAAACAATAAGATCGAGAAAATCCAAAATGAGAAGGGGGAATAAATTTATAATCCAGTTGATATAATGGAAGATTTTCAGAATTACTTATCCAAACTCTATAATATCGCAACGGTTGAGGATGAGGTCTCGGATTGGGATAAAAATCTTTGGAAGTTCTTCCATAACCTACATCTACCGAGTTTATCTGAGGAGCAAATCGAGATCCTAAATACTCCCTTTACCCATGACGAAATAAATCAAGTAATTGCCTCTTTGAAGAACTCCAAAGCGCCAGGATCGGACGGCCTTATTAATGAATATTATAAAAATTTTGCATCTATACTTACGCCATATTTGACGGTACTCTTTAACGAATTCTGCAATGGCACAGCGATACCTAAAGAGATGCTTGAGGCGCGTATTATAGTTATCCCGAAAGAAAATAAAGACCCTACTATTTTAGGTAATTATCGACCTATATCGCTTTTGAATAGTGATATAAAGATCTTTGCCTCAGCTTTAGCAGGCCGTATGAAACAAGTTATCAAATTCTTAATATCGAAGGACCAAATGGGCTTCCTGCCGGGACTTGAAGTCCGGGATGCAGCTAGGCGAGTGTTGGACCTGTTGCAAATAGCACATGACTCGGGGCTCCCCAGTGCATTTCTGTCATTGGATGCCGAAAAGGCCTTTGACAGAGTGCACTGGGGATACCTTAAAGCTACCCTTGAGAAGTTTGGTTTCAGAGGCAGTTTTCTGCAAGCCACCCAAGCCCTTTATAACAACCCAACAGCGCGTATAGCCAATGCAGGCTTCGTATCAAAACTGCTTAACATCAGCAATGGTACCAGGCAAGGATGTCCCCTATCCCCTTATATTTTTAACTTAGTTATTGAACCTTTAGCTCAAGCGATAAGAAACAACTCCATGATTAATAGTCTATGCGGAAAAGCGGGCAATTTTGCAATAACCCTTTATGCAGATGATATAGTATGAACTTGTACAAACCCTGAAAGATCATTAAAACAATTGCTACAGATTATAGAAACTTACTCAGCTATTTCTTACTATAAACTTACTCATTAATCATAGGGGGGTCTCAGGTTCGCCTATTTTTGCGTCTGGTTTGCTCTTCTTTTTGGCTCCTGATCTATGATGGATCTAGTTCTGTCTTAGTAAATGCACTTTGGATTTGTCTCATGTCCGTTTCGTTTGAGCCTAACTTTGTCTCAAATTGTTAGATCTCATTTGTGAGCAATAATGAAAGGAGACTGAGAAAATGTGACAGAACGTTCAGGGCGTCATCTCTGCACAAAACCCATCATTGTGATGTAACTGCAGGGACTAAAAGTTACAGAGATGGAAAAAAAAAAAAAATTCTTGCTGAAATGAGTCTTTTCCTTTTTTATTATAATGTACAGGGAATGGAGACTGATAATATTCTCAGATCTGTACAATAAGACAATAATCACTCCCAGAGATGATCCCAGAGACAATAATCACTCCCAGAGATGATCCCATAGACAATGATGAAGTCCTTACTGGAAAAATGTTACATTATAAAACTGCACTGAAGTATTTTCCATGTTGCAGAGAGGGAATTCTTCATTTTGGAACCTAAAATTTATGTTTTTAGTAATGAAAAGGGAAGTTTTTCGGAAGTGCAGCTGCTGAGAGGAGGTGCATTTTCTGCGCCTATTTTGTGCCTTTTTAGGTGCAAATAAGTGATAGATCCCGTGCAAACATCTGTATAGCAGCCGCTCACTATGTCAGAACCACTAAGTGCCGAACTTTGCCGTGCACCAGATTTTTGCGCTAAAAGATGCTCAAAACAGTTTAACAGATTATGATTAATGTCCCCCATGGAGAGAAGATGGAGAATAGATGGAGAATACATAGATAATAGACGTGTCCTGTATACACCTGGTATTAGTGGGGTCACTGTGTGTAACCCCTTGTATCCTGTATAATATATGATACAGGGGGTTCTGTATATGTGTCCTGTATACACCTGGTATTAGTGGGGTCACTGTGTGTAACCCCTTGTATCCTGTATAATATATGATACAGGGGGTTCTGTATATGTGTCCTGTATACACCTGGTATTAGTGGGGGTCACTGTGTGTAACCCCTTGTATCCTGTATAATATATGATACAGGGGGTTCTGTATATGTGTCCTGTATACACCTGGTATTAGTGGGGTCACTGTGTGTAACCCCTTGTATCCTGTATAATATATGATACAGGAGGTTCTGTATATGTGTCCTGTATACACCTGGTATTAGTGGGGTCACTGTGTGTAACCCCTTGTATCCTGTATAATATATGATACAGGGGGTTCTGTATATGTGTCCTGTATACACCTGGTATTAGTGGGGTCACTGTGTGTAACCCCTTGTATCCTGTATAATATATGATACAGGAGGTTCTGTATATGTGTCCTGTATACACCTGGTATTAGTGGGGGTCACTGTGTGTAACCCCTTGTATCCTGTATAATATATGATACAGGGGGTTCTGTATATGTGTCCTGTATACACCTGGTATTAGTGGGGTCACGGTGTGTAACCCCTTGTATCCTGTATAATATATGATACAGGAGGTTCTGTATATGTGTCCTGTATACACCTGGTATTAGTGGGGTCACTGTGTGTAACCCCTTGTATCCTGTATAATATATGACACAGGAGGTTCTGTATATGTGTCCTGTATACACCTGGTATTAGTGGGGTCACTGTGTGTAACCCCTTGTATCCTGTATAATATATGATACAGGAGGTTCTGTATATGTGTCCTGTATACACCTGGTATTAGTGGGGTCACTGTGTGTAACCCCTTGTATCCTGTATAATATATGATACAGGAGGTTCTGTATATGTGTCCTGTATACACCTGGTATTAGTGGGGTCACTGTGTGTAACCCCTTGTATCCTGTATAATATATGATACAGGAGGTTCTGTATATGTGTCCTGTATACACCTGGTATTAGTGGGGTCACTGTGTGTAACCCCTTGTATCCTGTATAATATATGATACAGGAGGTTCTGTATATGTGTCCTGTATACACCTGGTATTAGTGGGGTCACTGTGTGTAACCCCTTGTATCCTGTATAATATATGATACAGGGGGTTCTGTATATGTGTCCTGTATACACCTGGTATTAGTGGGGTCACTGTGTGTAACCCCTTGTATCCTGTATAATATATGATACAGGAGGTTCTGTATATGTGTCCTGTATACACCTGGTATTAGTGGGGTCACTGTGTGTAACCTCTTGTATCCTGTATAATATATGATACAGGGGGTTCTGTATATGTGTCCTGTATAAACCTGGTATTAGTGGGGTCACTGTGTGTAACCCCTTGTATCCTGTATAATATATGATACAGGAGGTTCTGTATATGTGTCCTGTATACACCAGGTATTAGTGGGGTCACTGTGTGTAACCCCTTGTATCCTGTATAATATATGATACAGGAGGTTCTGTATATGTGTCCTGTATACACCTGGTATTAGTGGGGTCACTGTGTGTAACCCCTTGTATCCTGTATAATATATGATACAGGGGGTTCTGTATATGTGTCCTGTATACACCTGGTATTAGTGGGGTCACTGTGTGTAACCCCTTGTATCCTGTATAATATATGATACAGGGGGTTCTGTATATGTGTCCTGTATACACCTGGTATTAGTGGGGTCACTGTGTGTAACCCCTTGTATCCTGTATAATATATGATACAGGGGGTTCTGTATATGTGTCCTGTATACACCTGGTATTAGTGGGGGTCACTGTGTGTAACCCCTTGTATCCTGTATAATATATGATACAGGGGGATCTGTATATGTGTCCTGTATACACCTGGTATTAGTGGGGATCACTGTGTGTAACCCCTTGTATCCTGTATAATATATGATACAGGGGGTTCTGTATATGTGTCCTGTATACACCTGGTATTAGTGGGGACACTGTGTGTAACCCCTTGTATCCTGTATAATATATGATACAGGGGGTTCTGTATATGTGTCCTGTATACACCTGGTATTAGTGGGGTCACTGTGTGTAACCCCTTGTATCCTGTATAATATATGATACAGGGGGTTCTGTATATGTGTCCTGTATACACCTGGTATTAGTGGGGACACTGTGTGTAACCCCTTGTATCCTGTATAATATATGATACAGGGGGTTCTGTATATGTGTCCTGTATACACCTGGTATTAGTGGGGTCACTGTGTGTAACCCCTTGTATCCTGTATAATATATGATACAGGAGGTTCTGTATATGTGTCCTGTATACACCTGGTATTAGTGGGGTCACTGTGTGTAACCCCTTGTATCCTGTATAATATATGATACAGGGGGTTCTGTATATGTGTCCTGTATACACCTGGTATTACTGGGGGGTCACTGTGTGTAACCCCTTGTATCCTGTATAATATATGATACAGGGGGTTCTGTATATGTGTCCTGTATACACCTGGTATTAGTGGGGGGTCACTGTGTGTAACCCCTTGTATACTGTATAATATATGATACAGGGGGTTCTGTATATGTGTCCTGTATACACCTGGTATTAGTGGGGGTCACTGTGTGTAACCCCTTGTATCCTGTATACTATATGATACAGGGGGTTCTGTATATGTGTCCTGTATACACCTGGTATTAGTGGGGTCACTGTGTGTAACCCCTTGTATCCTGTATAATATATGGTACAGGGGGTTCTGTATATGTGTCCTGTATACACATGGTATTAGTGGGGTCACTGTGTGTAACCCTTTGTATCCTGTATAATATATGATACAGGGGGTTCTGTATATGTGTCCTGTATACACCTGGTATTAGTGGGGTCACTGTGTGTAACCCCTTGTATCCTGTATAATATATGATACAGGAGGTTCTGTATATGTGTCCTGTATACACCTGGTATTAGTGGGGACACTGTGTGTAACCCCTTGTATCCTGTATAATATATGATACAGGGGGTTCTGTATATGTGTCCTGTATACACCTGGTATTAGTGGGGTCACTGTGTGTAACCCCTTGTATCCTGTATAATATATGATACAGGGGGTTCTGTATATGTGTCCTGTATACACCTGGTATTAGTGGGGGGTCACTGTGTGTAACCCCTTGTATCCTGTATAATATATGATACAGGGGGTTCTGTATATGTGTCCTGTATACACCTGGTATTAGTGGGGGTCACTGTGTGTAACCCCTTGTATCCTGTATAATATATGGTACAGGGGGTTCTGTATATGTGTCCTGTATACACATGGTATTAGTGGGGTCACTGTGTGTAACCCCTTGTATCCTGTATAATATATGGTACAGGGGGTTCTGTATATGTGTCCTGTATACACCTGGTATTAGTGGGGTCACTGTGTGTAACCCCTTGTATCCTGTATAATATATGATACAGGGGGTTCTGTATATGTGTCCTGTATATACCTGGTATTAGTGGGGTCACTGTGTGTAACCCCTTGTATCCTGTATAATATATGATACAGGAGGTTCTGTATATGTGTCCTGTATACACCTGGTATTAGTGGGGTCACTGTGTGTAACCCCTTGTATCCTGTATAATATATGATACTGGAGGTTCTGTATATGTGTCCTGTATACACCTGGTATTAGTGGGGTCACGGTGTGTAACCCCTTGTATCCTGTATAATATATGATACAGGAGGTTCTGTATATGTGTCCTGTATACACCTGGTATTAGTGGGGTCACTGTGTGTAACCCCTTGTATCCTGTATAATATATGATACAGAGGGTTCTGTATATGTGTCCTGTATACACCTGGTATTAGTGGGGGTCACTGCGTGTAACCTCTTGTATCCTGTATAATATATGATACAGGGGGTTCTGTATATGTGTCCTGTATACACCTGGTATTAGTGGGGGGTCACTGTGTGTAACCCCTTGTATCCTGTATAATATATGATACAGGAGGTTCTGTATATGTGTCCTGTATACACCTGGTATTAGTGGGGTCACTGTGTGTAACCTCTTGTATCCTGTATAATATATGATACAGGAGGTTCTGTATATGTGTCATGTATACACCTGGTATTAGTGGGGGGTCACTGTGTGTAACCCCTTGTATCCTGTATAATATATGATACAGGGGGTTCTGTATATGTGTCCTGTATACACCTGGTATTAGTGGGGTCACTGTGTGTAACCCCTTGTATCCTGTATAATATATGATACAGGAGGTTCTGTATATGTGTCCTGTATACACCTGGTATTAGTGGGGTCACTGTGTGTAACCCCTTGTATCCTGTATAATATATGATACAGGGGGTTCTGTATATGTGTCCTGTATACACCTGGTATTAGTGGGGTCACTGTGTGTAACCCCTTGTATCCTGTATAATATATGATACAGGGGGTTCTGTATATGTGTCCTGTATGCACCTGGTATTAGTGGGGTCACTGTGTGTAACCCCTTGTATCCTGTATAATATATGATACAGGAGGTTCTGTATATGTGTCCTGTATACACCTGGTATTAGTGGGGGGTCACTGTGTGTAACCCCTTGTATCCTGTATAATATATGATACAGGGGGTTCTGTATATGTGTCCTGTATACACCTGGTATTAGTGGGGTCACTGTGTGTAACCCCTTGTATCCTGTATAATATATGGTACAGGGGGTTCTGTATATGTGTCCTGTATACACCTGGTATTAGTGGGGGGTCACTGTGTGTAACCCCTTGTATCCTGTATAATATATGGTACAGGAGGTTCTGTATATGTGTCCTGTATACACCTGGTATTAGTGGGGTCACTGTGTGTAACCCCTTATATCCTGTATAATATATGATACAGGGGGTTCTGTATATGTGTCCTGTATACACCTGGTATTAGTGGGGGTCACTGTGTGTAACCCCTTGTATCCTGTATAATATATGATACAGGGGGATCTGTATATGTGTCCTGTATACACCTGGTATTAGTGGGGATCACTGTGTGTAACCCCTTGTATCCTGTATAATATATGATACAGGAGGTTCTGTATATGTGTCCTGTATACACCTGGTATTAGTGGGGGTCACTGTGTGTAACCCCTTGTATCCTGTATAATATATGATACAGGAGATTCTGTATATGTGTCCTGTATACACCTGGTATTAGTGGGGATCACTGTGTGTAACCCCTTGTATCCTGTATAATATATGATACAGGAGGTTCTGTATATGTGTCCTGTATACACCTGGTATTAGTGGGGGGTCACTGTGTGTAACCCCTTGTATCCTGTATAATATATGATACAGGAGGTTCTGTATATGTGTCCTGTATACACCTGGTATTAGTGGGGGTCACTGTGTGTAACCCCTTGTATCCTGTATAATATATGATACAGGGGGTTCTGTATATGTGTCCTGTATACACCTGGTATTAGTGGGGGGTCACTGTGTGTAACCCCTTGTATCCTGTATAATATATGATACAGGGGGTTCTGTATATGTGTCCTGTATACACCTGGTATTAGTGGGGTCACTGTGTGTAACCCCTTGTATCCTGTATAATATATGATACAGGGGGTTCTGTATATGTGTCCTGTATACACCTGGTATTAGTGGGGTCACTGTGTGTAACCCCTTGTATCCTGTATAATATATGATACAGGGGGCTCTGTATATGTGTACTGTATACACCTGGTATTAGTGGGGTCACTGTGTGTAACCCCTTGTATCCTGTATAATATATGATACAGGGGGATCTGTATATGTGTCCTGTATACACCTGGTATTAGTGGGGGTCAGTGTGTGTAACCCCTTGTATCCTGTATAATATATGATACAGGAGGTTCTGTATATGTGTCCTGTATACACCTGGTATTAGTGGGGTCACTGTGTGTAACCCCTTGTATCCTGTATAATATATGATACAGGGGGTTCTGTATATGTGTCCTGTATACACCTGGTATTAGTGGGGTCACTGTGTGTAACCCCTTGTATCCTGTATAATATATGATACAGGGGGTTCTGTATATGTGTCCTGTATACACCTGGTATTAGTGGGGGGTCACTGTGTGTAACCCCTTGTATACTGTATAATATATGATACAGGGGGTTCTGTATATGTGTCCTGTATACACCTGGTATTAGTGGGGTCACTGTGTGTAACCCCTTGTATCCTGTATAATATATGATACAGGGGGTTCTGTATATGTGTCCTGTATACACCTGGTATTAGTGGGGGGTCACTGTGTGTAACCCCTTGTATACTGTATAATATATGATACAGGGGGTTCTGTATATGTGTCCTGTATACACCTGGTATGAGTGGGGTCACTGTGTGTAACCCCTTGTATCCTGTATAATATATGATACAGGAGGTTCTGTATATGTGTCCTGTATATACCTGGTATTAGTGGGGTCACTGTGTGTAACCCCTTGTATCCTGTATAATATATGATACAGGGGGTTCTGTATATGTGTCCTGTATACACCTGGTATTAGTGGGGTCACTGTGTGTAACCCCTTGTATCCTGTATAATATATGATACAGGGGGTTCTGTATATGTGTCCTGTATACACCTGGTATTAGTGGGGTCACTGTGTGTAACCCCTTGTATCCTGTATAATATATGATACAGGAGGTTCTGTATATGTGTCCTGTATACACCTGGTATTAGTGGGGGTCACTGTGTGTAACCCCTTGTATCCTGTATAATATATGATACAGGGGGATCTGTATATGTGTCCTGTATACACCTGGTATTAGTGGGGGTCACTGTGTGTAACCCCTTGTATCCTGTATAATATATGATACAGGAGGTTCTGTATATGTGTCCTGTATACACCTGGTATTAGTGGGGACACTGTGTGTAACCCCTTGTATCCTGTATAATATATGATACAGGGGGTTCTGTATATGTGTCCTGTATACACCTGGTATTAGTGGGGTCACTGTGTGTAACCCCTTGTATCCTGTATAATATATGATACAGGGGGTTCTGTATATGTGTCCTGTATATACCTGGTATTAGTGGGGTCACTGTGTGTAACCCCTTGTATCCTGTATAATATATGATACAGGGGGTTCTGTATATGTGTCCTGTATACACCTGGTATTAGTGGGGGGTCACTGTGTGTAACCCCTTGTATCCTGTATAATATATGATACAGGGGGTTCTGTATATGTGTCCTGTATATACCTGGTATTAGTGGGGTCACTGTGTGTAACCCCTTGTATCCTGTATAATATATGGTACAGGGGGTTCTGTATATGTGTCCTGTATACACCTGGTATTAGTGGGGTCACTGTGTGTAACCCCTTGTATCCTGTATAATATATGATACAGGGGGTTCTTTATATGTGTCCTGTATACACCTGGTATTAGTGGGGTCACTGTGTGTAACCCCTTGTATCCTGTATAATATATGGTACAGGGGGTTCTGTATATGTGTCCTGTATACACCTGGTATTAGTGGGGGGTCACTGTGTGTAACCCCTTGTATCCTGTATAATATATGATACAGGGGGTTCTGTATATGTGTCCTGTTTACACCTGGTATTAGTGGGGGGTCACTGTGTGTAACCCCTTGTATCCTGTATAATATATGATACAGGGGGTTCTGTATATGTGTCCTGTATACACCTGGTATTAGTGGGGTCACTGTGTGTAACCCCTTGTATCCTGTATAATATATGATACAGGGGGTTCTGTATATGTGTCCTGTATACACCTGGTATTAGTGGGGGTCACTGTGTGTAACCCCTTGTATCCTGAATAATATATGATACAGGGGGTTCTGTATATGTGTCCTGTATACACCTGGTATTAGTGGGGTGGTCACTGTGTGTAACCCCTTGTATCCTGTATAATATATGATACAGGAGGTTCTGTATATGTGTCCTGTATACACCTGGTATTAGTGGGGATCACTGTGTGTAACCCCTTGTATCCTGTATAATATATGATACAGGGAGTTCTGTATATGTGTCCTGTATACACCTGGTATTAGTGGGGTCACTGTGTGTAACCCCTTGTATCCTGTATAATATATGATACAGGGGGTTCTGTATATGTGTCCTGTATACACCTGGTATTGGTGGGGGGGTCACTGTGTGTAACCCCTTGTATCCTGTATAATATATGGTACAGGAGGTTCTGTATATGTGTCCTGTATACACCTGGTATTAGTGGGGTCACTGTGTGTAACCCCTTGTATCCTGTATAATATATGGTACAGGGGGTTCTGTATATGTGTCCTGTATACACCTGGTATTAGTGGGGTCACTGTGTGTAACCCCTTGTATCCTGTATAATATATGATACAGGGGGTTCTTTATATGTGTCCTGTATACACCTGGTATTAGTGGGGTCACTGTGTGTAACCCCTTGTATCCTGTATAATATATGGTACAGGGGGTTCTGTATATGTGTCCTGTATACACCTGGTATTAGTGGGGGGTCACTGTGTGTAACCCCTTGTATCCTGTATAATATATGATACAGGGGGTTCTGTATATGTGTCCTGTTTACACCTGGTATTAGTGGGGTCACTGTGTGTAACCCCTTGTATCCTGTATAATATATGATACAGAGGGTTCTGTATATGTGTCCTGTATACACCTGGTATTAGTGGGGTCACTGTGTGTAACCCCTTGTATCCTGTATAATATATGATACAGGGGGTTCTGTATATGTGTCCTGTATACACCTGGTATTAGTGGGGGTCACTGTGTGTAACCCCTTGTATCCTGAATAATATATGATACAGGGGGTTCTGTATATGTGTCCTGTATACACCTGGTATTAGTGGGGTCTCTGTGTGTAACCCCTTGTATCCTGTATAATATATGATACAGGAGGTTCTGTATATGTGTCCTGTATACACCTGGTATTAGTGGGGGGGTCACTGTGTGTAACCCCTTGTATCCTGTATAATATATGATACAGGAGGTTCTGTATATGTGTCCTGTATACACCTGGTATTAGTGGGGTCACTGTGTGTAACCCCTTGTATCCTGTATAATATATGATACAGGGGGCTCTGTATATGTGTCCTGTATACACCTGGTATTAGTGGGGGGTCACTGTGTGTAACCCCTTGTATCTTGTATAATATATGATACAGGGGGTTCTGTATATGTGTCCTGTATACACCTGGTATTAGTGGGGTCTCTGTGTGTAACCCCTTGTATCCTGTATAATATATGATACAGGAGGTTCTGTATATGTGTCCTGTATACACCTGGTATTAGTGGGGGGGTCACTGTGTGTAACCCCTTGTATCCTGTATAATATATGATACAGGAGGTTCTGTATATGTGTCCTGTATACACCTGGTATTAGTGGGGTCACTGTGTGTAACCCCTTGTATCCTGTATAATATATGATACAGGGGGCTCTGTATATGTGTCCTGTATACACCTGGTATTAGTGGGGGGTCACTGTGTGTAACCCCTTGTATCTTGTATAATATATGGTACAGGGGGTTCTGTATATGTGTCCTGTATACACCTGGTATTAGTGGGGGGTCACTGTGTGTAACCCCTTGTATCTTGTATAATATATGGTACAGGGGGTTCTGTATATGTGTCCTGTATACACCTGGTATTAGTGGGGTCACTGTGTGTAACCCCTTGTATCCTGTATAATATATGGTACAGGGGGCTCTGTATATGTGTCCTGTATACACCTGGTATTAGTGGGGTCACTGTGTGTAACCCCTTGTATCCTGTATAATATATGATACAGGAGGTTCTGTATATGTGTCCTGTATACACCTGGTATTAGTGGGGGGTCACTGTGTGTAACCCCTTGTATCCTGTATAATATATGATACAGGGGGTTCTGTATATGTGTCCTGTATACACCTGGTATTAGTGGGGTCACTGTGTGTAACCCCTTGTATCCTGTATAATATATGATACAGGGGGTTCTGTATATGTGTCCTGTATACACCTGGTATTAGTGGGGTCACTGTGTGTAACCCCTTGTATCCTGTATAATATATGATACAGGGGGTTCTGTATATGTGTCCTGTATACACCTGGTATTAGTGGGGTCACTGTGTGTAACCCCTTGTATCCTGTATAATATATGATACAGGGGGTTCTTTATATGTGTCCTGTATACACCTGGTATTAGTGGGGTCACTGTGTGTAACCCCTTGTATCCTGTATAATATATGATACAGGGGGTTCTGTATATGTGTCCTGTATACACCTGGTATTAGTGGGGGTCACTGTGTGTAACCCCTTGTATCCTGTATAATATATGATACAGGGGGTTCTGTATATGTGTCCTGTATACACCTGGTATTAGTGGGGGTCACTGTGTGTAACCCCTTGTATCCTGTATAATATATGATACAGGGGGTTCTGTATATGTATCCTGTATATACCTGGTATTAGTGGGGGGTCACTGTGTGTAACCCCTTGTATCCTGTATAATATATGATACAGGGGGTTCTGTATATGTGTCCTGTATACACCTGGTATTAGTGGGGGTCACTGTGTGTAACCCCTTGTATCCTGTATAATATATGATACAGGGGGTTCTGTATATGTGTCCTGTATACACCTGGTATTAGTGGGGGTCACTGTGTGTAACCCCTTGTATCCTGTATAATATATGATACAGGGGGTTCTGTATATGTGTCCTGTATACACCTGGTATTAGTGGGGGGTCACTGTGTGTAACCCCTTGTATCCTGTATAATATATGATACAGGGGGTTCTGTATATGTATCCTGTATATACCTGGTATTAGTGGGGGGTCACTGTGTGTAACCCCTTGTATCCTGTATAATATATGATACAGGGGGTTCTGTATATGTGTCCTGTATACACCTGGTATTAGTGGGGTCACTGTGTGTAACCCCTTGTATCCTGTATAATATATGATACAGGGGGTTCTGTATATGTGTCCTGTATACACCTGGTATTAGTGGGGTCACTGTGTGTAACCCCTTGTATCCTGTATAATATATGATACAGGAGGTTCTGTATATGTGTCCTGTATACACCTGGTATTAGTGGGGGTCACTGTGTGTAACCCCTTGTATCCTGTATAATATATGATACAGGAGGTTCTGTATATGTGTCCTGTATACACCTGGTATTAGTGGAGGTCACTGTGTGTAACCACTTGTATCCTGTATAATATATGATACAGGGGGTTCTGTATATGTGTCCTGTATACACCTGGTATTAGTGGGGTCACTGTGTGTAACCCCTTGTATCCTGTATAATATATGATACAGGAGGTTCTGTATATGTGTCCTGTATACACCTGGTATTAGTGGGGTCACTGTGTGTAACCCCTTGTATCCTGTATAATATATGATACAGGGGGTTCTGTATATGTGTCCTGTATACACCTGGTATTAGTGGGGTCACTGTGTGTAACCCCTTGTATCCTGTATAATATATGATACAGGAGGTTCTGTATATGTGTCCTGTATACACCTGCTATTAGTGAGGTCACTGTGTGTAACCCCTTGTATCCTGTATAATATATGATACAGGAGGTTCTGTATATGTGTCCTGTATACACCTGGTATTAGTGGGGTCACTGTGTGTAACCCCTTGTATCCTGTATAATATATGATACAGGGGGTTCTGTATATGTGTCCTGTATACACCTGGTATTAGTGGGGTCACTGTGTGTAACCCCTTGTATCCTGTATAATATATGATACAGGGGGTTCTGTATATGTGTCCTGTATATACCTGGTATTAGTGGGGTCACTGTGTGTAACCCCTTGTATCCTGTATAATATATGATACAGGGGGTTCTGTATATGTGTCCTGTATACACCTGGTATTAGTGGGGGGTCACTGTGTGTAACCCCTTGTATCCTGTATAATATATGATACAGGGGGTTCTGTATATGTGTCCTGTATATACCTGGTATTAGTGGGGTCACTGTGTGTAACCCCTTGTATCCTGTATAATATATGGTACAGGGGGTTCTGTATATGTGTCCTGTATACACCTGGTATTAGTGGGGTCACTGTGTGTAACCCCTTGTATCCTGTATAATATATGATACAGGGGGTTCTTTATATGTGTCCTGTATACACCTGGTATTAGTGGGGTCACTGTGTGTAACCCCTTGTATCCTGTATAATATATGGTACATGGGGTTCTGTATATGTGTCCTGTATACACCTGGTATTAGTGGGGGGTCACTGTGTGTAACCCCTTGTATCCTGTATAATATATGATACAGGGGGTTCTGTATATGTGTCCTGTTTACACCTGGTATTAGTGGGGTCACTGTGTGTAACCCCTTGTATCCTGTATAATATATGATACAGGGGGTTCTGTATATGTGTCCTGTATACACCTGGTATTAGTGGGGGTCACTGTGTGTAACCCCTTGTATCCTGAATAATATATGATACAGGGGGTTCTGTATATGTGTCCTGTATACACCTGGTATTAGTGGGGGTCACTGTGTGTAACCCCTTGTATCCTGTATAATATATGATACAGGAGGTTCTGTATATGTGTCCTGTATACACCTGGTATTAGTGGGGATCACTGTGTGTAACCCCTTGTATCCTGTATAATATATGGTACAGGGGGTTCTGTATATGTGTCCTGTATACACCTGGTATTAGTGGGGTCACTGTGTGTAACCCCTTGTATCCTGTATAATATATGATACAGGGGGTTCTTTATATGTGTCCTGTATACACCTGGTATTAGTGGGGTCACTGTGTGTAACCCCTTGTATCCTGTATAATATATGGTACAGGGGGTTCTGTATATGTGTCCTGTATACACCTGGTATTAGTGGGGGGTCACTGTGTGTAACCCCTTGTATCCTGTATAATATATGATACAGGGGGTTCTGTATATGTGTCCTGTCTACACCTGGTATTAGTGGGGTCACTGTGTGTAACCCCTTGTATCCTGTATAATATATGATACAGAGGGTTCTGTATATGTGTCCTGTATACACCTGGTATTAGTGGGGTCACTGTGTGTAACCCCTTGTATCCTGTATAATATATGATACAGGGGGTTCTGTATATGTGCCCTGTATACACCTGGTATTAGTGGGGGGGTCACTGTATGTAACCCCTTGTATCCTGTATAATATATGATACAGGGGGTTCTGTATATGTGTCCTGTATACACCTGGTATTAGTGGGGGGGTCACTGTGTGTAACCCCTTGTATCCTGTATAATATATGATACAGGAGGTTCTGTATATGTGTCCTGTATACACCTGGTATTAGTGGGGTCACTGTGTGTAACCCCTTGTATCCTGTATAATATATGATACAGGGGGTTCTGTATATGTGTCCTGTATACACCTGGTATTAGTGGGGGGTCACTGTGTGTAACCCCTTGTATCCTGTATAATATATGATACAGGGGGTTCTGTATATGTATCCTGTATATACCTGGTATTAGTGGGGGGTCACTGTGTGTAACCCCTTGTATCCTGTATAATATATGATACAGGGGGTTCTGTATATGTGTCCTGTATACACCTGGTATTAGTGGGGTCACTGTGTGTAACCCCTTGTATCCTGTATAATATATGGTACAGGGGGTTCTGTATATGTATCCTGTATACACCTGGTATTAGTGGGGGGTCACTGTGTGTAACCCCTTGTATCTTGTATAATATATGGTACAGGGGGTTCTGTATATGTGTCCTGTATACACCTGGTATTAGTGGGGGGTCACTGTGTGTAACCCCTTGTATCTTGTATAATATATGGTACAGGGGGTTCTGTATATGTGTCCTGTATACACCTGGTATTAGTGGGGTCACTGTGTGTAACCCCTTGTATCCTGTATAATATATGGTACAGGGGGCTCTGTATATGTGTCCTGTATACACCTGGTATTAGTGGGGTCACTGTGTGTAACCCCTTGTATCCTGTATAATATATGATACAGGAGGTTCTGTATATGTGTCCTGTATACACCTGGTATTAGTGGGGTCACTGTGTGTAACCCCTTGTATCCTGTATAATATATGATACAGGGGGTTCTGTATATGTGTCCTGTATACACCTGGTATTAGTGGGGTCACTGTGTGTAACCCCTTGTATCCTGTATAATATATGATACAGGGGGTTCTGTATATGTGTCCTGTATACACCTGGTATTAGTGGGGTCACTGTGTGTAACCCCTTGTATCCTGTATAATATATGATACAGGGGGTTCTTTATATGTGTCCTGTATACACCTGGTATTAGTGGGGTCACTGTGTGTAACCCCTTGTATCCTGTATAATATATGATACAGGAGGTTCTGTATATGTGTCCTGTATACACCTGGTATTAGTGGGGTCACTGTGTGTAACCCCTTGTATCCTGTATAATATATGATACAGGGGGTTCTGTATATGTGTCCTGTATACACCTGGTATTAGTGGGGGTCACTGTGTGTAACCCCTTGTATCCTGTATAATATATGATACAGGGGGTTCTGTATATGTGTCCTGTATACACCTGGTATTAGTGGGGGTCACTGTGTGTAACCCCTTGTATCCTGTATAATATATGATACAGGGGGTTCTGTATATGTATCCTGTATATACCTGGTATTAGTGGGGGGTCACTGTGTGTAACCCCTTGTATCCTGTATAATATATGATACAGGGGGTTCTGTATATGTGTCCTGTATACACCTGGTATTAGTGGGGGTCACTGTGTGTAACCCCTTGTATCCTGTATAATATATGATACAGGGGGTTCTGTATATGTGTCCTGTATACACCTGGTATTAGTGGGGGGTCACTGTGTGTAACCCCTTGTATCCTGTATAATATATGATACAGGGGGTTCTGTATATGTATCCTGTATATACCTGGTATTAGTGGGGGTCACTGTGTGTAACCCCTTGTATCCTGTATAATATATGATACAGGGGGTTCTGTATATGTGTCCTGTATACACCTGGTATTAGTGGGGTCACTGTGTGTAACCCCTTGTATCCTGTATAATATATGATACAGGGGGTTCTGTATATGTATCCTGTATATACCTGGTATTAGTGGGGGGTCACTGTGTGTAACCCCTTGTATCCTGTATAATATATGATACAGGGGGTTCTGTATATGTGTCCTGTATACACCTGGTATTAGTGGGGTCACTGTGTGTAACCCCTTGTATCCTGTATAATATATGGTACAGGGGGTTCTGTATATGTATCCTGTATACACCTGGTATTAGTGGGGGGTCACTGTGTGTAACCCCTTGTATCTTGTATAATATATGGTACAGGGGGTTCTGTATATGTATCCTGTATACACCTGGTATTAGTGGGGGGTCACTGTGTGTAACCACTTGTATCCTGTATAATATATGATACAGGGGGTTCTGTATATGTGTCCTGTATACACCTGCTATTAGTGAGGTCACTGTGTGTAACCCCTTGTATCCTGTATAATATATGATACAGGAGGTTCTGTATATGTGTCCTGTATACACCTGGTATTAGTGAGGTCACTGTGTGTAACCCCTTGTATCCTGTATAATATATGATACAGGGGGTTCTGTATATGTGTCCTGTATACACCTGGTATTAGTGGGGGGTCACTGTGTGTAACCCCTTGTATCCTGTATAATATATGATACAGGGGGTTCTGTATATGTGTCCTGTATACACCTGGTATTAGTGGGGTCACTGTGTGTAACCCCTTGTATCCTGTATAATATATGATACAGGGGGTTCTGTATATGTGTCCTGTATACACCTGGTATTAGTGGGGTCACTGTGTGTAACCCCTTGTATCCTGTATAATATATGATACAGGGGGTTCTGTATATGTGTCCTGTATACACCTGGTATTAGTGGGGGGTCACTGTGTGTAACCCCTTGTATCCTGTATAATATATGATACAGGGGGTTCTGTATATGTGTCCTGTATACACCTGGTATTAGTGGGGTCACTGTGTGTAACCCCTTGTATCCTGTATAATATATTATACAGGAGGTTCTGTATATGTGTCCTGTATACACCTGGTATTAGTGGGGTCACTGTGTGTAACCCCTTGTATCCTGTATAATATATGATACAGGAGGTTCTGTATATGTGTCCTGTATACACCTGGTATTAGTGGGGTCACTGTGTGTAACCCCTTGTATCCTGTATAATATATGATACAGGGGGTTCTATATGTATCCTGTATATACCTGGTATTAGTGGGGTCACTGTGTGTAACCCCTTGTATCCTGTATAATATATTATACAGGAGGTTCTGTATATGTGTCCTGTATACACCTGGTATTAGTGGGGTCACTGTGTGTAACCCCTTGTATCCTGTATAGTATATGATACAGGGGGTTCTGTATATGTGTCCTGTATACACCTGGTATTAGTGGGGTCACTGTGTGTAACCCCTTGTATCCTGTATAATATATGGTACAGGAGGTTCTGTATATGTGTCCTGTATACACCTGGTATTAGTGGGGGTCACTGTGTGTAACCCCTTGTATCCTGTATAATATATGATACAGGGGGTTCTGTATATGTGTCCTGTATACACCTGGTATTAGTGGGGTCACTGTGTGTAACCCCTTGTATCCTGTATAATATATGATACAGGGGGCTCTGTATATGTGTGCTGTATACACCTGGTATTAGTGGGGTCACTGTGTGTAACCCCTTGTATCCTGTATAATATATGATACAGGAGGTTCTGTATATGTGTCCTGTATACACCTGGTATTAGTGGGGGTCACTGTGTGTAACCCCTTGTATCCTGTATAATATATGGTACAGGAGGTTCTGTATATGTGTCCTGTATACACCTGGTATTAGTGGGGTCACTGTGTGTAACCCCTTGTATCCTGTATAATATATGATACAGGGGGTTCTGTATATGTGTCCTGTATACACCTGGTATTAGTGGGGTCACTGTGTGTAACCCCTTGTATCCTGTATAATATATGATACAGGGGGTTCTGTATATGTGTCCTGTATACACCTGGTATTAGTGGGGGTCACTGTGTGTAACCCCTTGTATCCTGTATAATATATGATACAGGAGGTTCTGTATATGTGTCCTGTATACATCTGGTATTAGTGGGGTCACTGTGTGTAACCCCTTGTATCCTGTATAATATATGATACAGTGGGTTCTGTATATGTGTCCTGTATACACCTGGTATTAGTGGGGTCACTGTGTGTAACCCCTTGTATCCTGTATAATATATGATACAGGAGGTTCTGTATATGTGTCCTGTATACACCTGGTATTAGTGGGGTCACTGTGTGTAACCCCTTGTATCCTGTATAATATATGATACAGGAGGTTCTGTATATGTGTCCTGTATACACCTGGTATTAGTGGGGTCACTGTGTGTAACCCCTTGTATCCTGTATAATATATGATACAGGAGGTTCTGTATATGTGTCCTGTATACACCTGGTATTAGTGGGGTCACTGTGTGTAACCCCTTGTATCCTGTATAATATATGATACAGGGGGTTCTGTATATGTGTCCTGTATACACCTGGTATTAGTGGGGGTCACTGTGTGTAACCCCTTGTATCCTGTATAATATATGATACAGGAGGTTCTGTATATGTGTCCTGTATACACCTGGTATTAGTGGGGTCACTGTGTGTAACCCCTTGTATCCTGTATAATATATGATACAGGGGGTTCTGTATATGTGTCCTGTATACACCTGGTATTAGTGGGGGTCACTGTGTGTAACCCCTTGTATCCTGTATAATATATGATACAGGAGGTTCTGTATATGTGTCCTGTATACACCTGGTATTAGTGGGGTCACTGTGTGTAACCCCTTGTATCCTGTATAATATATGATACAAGAGGTTCTGTATATGTGTCCTGTATACACCTGGTATTAGTGGGGGTCACTGTGTGTAACCCCTTGTATCCTGTATAATATATGATACAGGGGGTTCTGTATATGTGTCCTGTATACACCTGGTATTAGTGGGGGTCACTGTGTGTAACCCCTTGTATCCTGTATAATATATGATACAGGGGGCTCTGTATATGTGTCCTGTATACACCTGGTATTAGTGGGGGTCACTGTGTGTAACCCCTTGTATCCTGTATAATATATGGTACAGGGGGTTCTGTATATGTGTCCTGTATACACCTGGTATTAGTGGGGTCACTGTGTGTAACCCCTTGTATCCTGTATAATATATGATACAGGAGGTTCTGTATATGTGTCCTGTATACACCTGGTATTAGTGGGGTCTCTGTGTGTAACCCCTTGTATCCTGTATAATATATGATACAGGGGGTTCTGTATATGTGTCCTGTATACACCTGGTATTAGTGGGGGTCACTGTATGTAACCCCTTGTATCCTGTATAATATATGATACAGGGGGTTCTGTATATGTGTCCTGTATACACCTGGTATTAGTGGGGTCACTGTGTGTAACCCCTTGTATCCTGTATAATATATGATACAGGAGGTTCTGTATATGTGTCCTGTATACACCTGGTATTAGTGGGGTCACTGTGTGTAACCCCTTGTATCCTGTATAATATATGATACAGGGGGTTCTGTATATGTGTCCTGTATACACCTGGTATTAGTGGGGTCACTGTGTGTAACCCCTTGTATCCTGTATAATATATGATACAGGGGGTTCTGTATATGTGTCCTGTATACACCTGGTATTAGTGGGGGGTCACTGTGTGTAACCCCTTGTATCCTGTATAATATATGATACAGGAGGTTCTGTATATGTGTCCTGTATACACCTGGTATTAGTGGGGGGGTCACTGTGTGTAACCCCTTGTATCCTGTATAATATATGATACAGGGGGTTCTGTATATGTGTCCTGTATACACCTGGTATTAGTGGGGGTCACTGTGTATAACCCCTTGTATCCTGTATAATATATGATACAGGAGGTTCTGTATATGTGTCCTGTATACACCTGGTATTAGTGGGGTCACTGTGTGTAACCCCTTGTATCCTGTATAATATATGATACAGGGGGTTCTGTATATGTGTCCTGTATACACCTGGTATTAGTGGGGTCACTGTGTGTAACCCCTTGTATCCTGTATAATATATGGTACAGGGGGTTCTGTATATGTGTCCTGTATACACCTGGTATTAGTGGGGGTCACTGTGTGTAACCCCTTGTATCCTGTATAATATATGATACAGGGGGTTCTGTATATGTGTCCTGTATACACCTGGTATTAGTGGGGGTCACTGTGTATAACCCCTTGTATCCTGTATAATATATGATACAGGAGGTTCTGTATATGTGTCCTGTATACACCTGGTATTAGTGGGGTCACTGTGTGTAACCCCTTGTATCCTGTATAATATATGATACAGGGGGTTCTGTATATGTGTCCTGTATACACCTGGTATTAGTGGGGTCACTGTGTGTAACCCCTTGTATCCTGTATAATATATGGTACAGGGGGTTCTGTATATGTGTCCTGTATACACCTGGTATTAGTGGGGTCACTGTGTGTAACCCCTTGTATCCTGTATAATATATGATACAGGGGGTTCTGTATATGTGTCCTGTATACACCTGGTATTAGTGGGGTCACTGTGTGTAACCCCTTGTATCCTGTATAATATATGGTACAGGGGTTCTGTATATGTGTCCTGTATACACCTGGTATTAGTGGGGTCACTGTGTGTAACCCCTTGTATCCTGTATAATATATGATACAGGGGGTTCTGTATATGTGTCCTGTATACACCTGGTATTAGTGGGGGTCACTGTGTGTAACCCCTTGTATCCTGTATAATATATGATACAGGGGTTCTGTGTATGTGTCCTGTATACACCTGGTATTAGTGGGGGTCACTGTGTGTAACCCCTTGTATCCTGTATAATATATGATACAGGAGGTTCTGTATATGTGTCCTGTATACACCTGGTATTAGTGGGGTCACTGTGTGTAACCCCTTGTATCCTGTATAATATATGATACAGGGGGTTCTGTATATGTGTCCTGTATACACCTGGTATTAGTGGGGGTCACTGTGTGTAACCCCTTGTATCCTGTATAATATATGATACAGGAGGTTCTGTATATGTGTCCTGTATACACCTGGTATTAGTGGGGGTCACTGTGTGTAACCCCTTGTATCCTGTATAATATATGATACAGGGGTTCTGTATATGTGTCATGTATACACCTGGTATTAGTGGTAGTCACTGTGTGTAACCCCTTGTATCCTGTATAATATATGATACAGGAGGTTCTGTATATGTGTCCTGTATACACCTGGTATTAGTGGGGTCACTGTGTGTAACCCCTTGTATCCTGTATAATATATGATACAGGGGTCTCTGTATATGTGTCCTGTATACACCTGGTATTAGTGGTGTCACTGTGTGTAACCCCTTGTATCCTGTATAATATATGATACAGGAGGTTCTGTATATGTGTCCTGTATACACCTGGTATTAGTGGGGTCACTGTGTGTAACCCCTTGTATCCTGTATAATATATGATACAGGAGGTTCTGTATATGTGTCCTGTATACACCTGGTATTAGTGGGGGTCACTGTGTGTAACCCCTTGTATCCTGTATAATATATGACACAGGGGGCTCTGTATATGTGTCCTGTATACACCTGGTATTAGTGGGGTCACTGTGTGTAACCCCTTGTATCCTGTATAATATATGATACAGGAGGTTCTGTATATGTGTCCTGTATACACCTGGTATTAGTGGGTCACTGTGTGTAACCCCTTGTATCCTGTATAATATATGATACAGGGGGTTCTGTATATGTGTCCTGTATACACCTGGTATTAGTGGGGTCACTGTGTGTAACCCCTTGTATCCTGTATAATATATGGTACAGGGGGTTCTGTATATGTGTCCTGTATACACCTGGTATTAGTGGGGTCACTGTGTGTAACCCCTTGTATCCTGTATAATATATGATACAGGGGGCTCTGTATATGTGTCCTGTATACACCTGGTATTAGTGGGGGTCACTGTGTGTAACCCCTTGTATCCTGTATAATATATGATACAGGAGGTTCTGTATATGTGTCCTGTATACACCTGGTATTAGTGGTGGTCACTGTGTGTAACCCCTTGTATCCTGTATAATATATGATACAGGGGGTTCTGTATATGTGTCCTGTATACACCTGGTATTAGTGGGGTCACTGTGTGTAACCCCTTGTATCCTGTATAATATATGATACAGGGGGTTCTGTATATGTGTCCTGTATACACCTGGTATTAGTGGGGGTCACTGTGTGTAACCCCTTGTATCCTGTATAATATATGGTACAGGAGGTTCTGTATATGTGTCCTGTATACACCTGGTATTAGTGGGGTCACTGTGTGTAACCCCTTGTATCCTGTATAATATATGATACAGGAGGTTCTGTATATGTGTCCTGTATACACCTGGTATTAGTGGGGTCACTGTGTGTAACCCCTTGTATCCTGTATAATATATGATACAGGAGGTTCTGTATATGTGTCCTGTATACACCTGGTATTAGTGGGGTCACTGTGTGTAACCCCTTGTATCCTGTATAATATATGATACAGGATGTTCTGTATATGTGTCCTGTATACACCTGGTATTAGTGAGGTCACTGTGTGTAACCCCTTGTATCCTGTATAATATATGATACAGGGAGTTCTGTATATGTGTCCTGTATACACCTGGTATTAGTGGGGGTCACTGTGTGTAACCCCTTGTATCCTGTATAATATATGGTACAGGGGGTTCTGTATATGTATCCTGTATACACCTGGTATTAGTGGGGTCACTGTGTGTAACCCCTTGTATCCTGTATAATATATGATACAGGGGGTTCTGTATATGTGTCCTGTATACACCTGGTATTAGTGGGGGTCACTGTGTGTAACCCCTTGTATCCTGTATAATCTATGATACAGGGGGTTCTGTATATGTGTCCTGTATACACCTGGTATTAGTGGGGTCACTGTGTGTAACCCCTTGTATCCTGTATAATATATGATACAGGGGGTTCTGTATATGTGTCCTGTATACACCTGGTATTAGTGGGGGTCACTGTATGTAACCCCTTGTATCCTGTATAATATATGATACAGGGGGTTCTGTATATGTGTCCTGTATACACCTGGTATTAGTGGGGTCACTGTGTGTAACCCCTTGTATCCTGTATAATATATGATACAGGGGGTTCTGTATATGTGTCCTGTATACACCTGGTATTAGTGGGGGTCACTGTGTGTAACCCCTTGTATCCTGTATAATATATGATACAGGGGGTTCTGTATATGTGTTCCTGTATACACCTGGTATTAGTGGGGTCACTGTGTGTAACCCCTTGTATCCTGTATAATATATGATACAGGAGGTTCTGTATATGTGTCCTGTATACACCTGGTATTAGTGGGGGGTCACTGTGTGTAACCCCTTGTATCCTGTATAATATATGATACAGGGGGCTCTGTATATGTGTCCTGTATACACCTGGTATTAGTGGGGTAACTGTGTGTAACCCCTTGTATCCTGTATAATATATGATACAGGGGATTCTGTATATGTGTCCTGTATACACCTGGTATTAGTGGGGGTCACTGTGTGTAACCCCTTGTATCCTGTATAATATATGTACAGGAGGTTCTGTATATGTGTCCTGTATACACCTGGTATTAGTGGGGTCACTGTGTGTAACCCCTTGTATCCTGAATAATATATGATACAGGAGGTTCTGTATATGTGTCCTGTATACACCTGGTATTAGTGGGGTCACTGTGTGTAACCCCTTGTATCCTGTATAATATATGATACAGGAGGTTCTGTATATGTGTCCTGTATACACCTGGTATTAGTGGGGTCACTGTGTGTAACCCCTTGTATCCTGTATAATATATGATACAGGAGGTTCTGTATATGTGTCCTGTATACACCTGGTATTAGTGGGGTCACTGTGTGTAACCCCTTGTATCCTGTATAATATATGGTACAGGGGGTTCTGTATATGTGTCCTGTATACACCTGGTATTAGTGGGGTCACTGTGTGTAACCCCTTGTGTCCTGTATAATATATGATACTGGGGGTTCTGTATATGTGTCCTGTATACACCTGGTATTAGTGGGGTCACTGTGTGTAACCCCTTGTATCCTGTATAATATATGATACAGGGGGTTCTGTATATGTGTCCTGTATACACCTGGTATTAGTGGGGTCACTGTGTGTAACCCCTTGTATCCTGTATAATATATGGTACAGGGGTTCTGTATATGTGTCCTGTATACACCTGGTATTAGTGGGGGTCACTGTGTGTAACCCCTTGTATCCTGTATAATATATGATACAGGAGGTTCTGTATATGTGTCCTGTATACACCTGGTATTAGTGGGGTCACTGTGTGTAACCCCTTGTATCCTGTATAATATATGGTACAGGGGGTTCTGTATATGTGTCCTGTATACACCTGGTATTAGTGGGGTCACTGTGTGTAACCCCTTGTATCCTGTATAATATATGATACAGGGGGTTCTGTATATGTGTCCTGTATACACCTGGTATTAGTGGGGTCACTGTGTGTAACCCCTTGTATCCTGCATAATATATGATACAGGGTGTTCTGTATATGTGTCCTGTATACACCTGGTATTAGTGGGGTCACTGTGTGTAACCCCTTGTATCCTGTATAATATATGATACAGGAGGTTCTGTATATGTGTCCTGTATACACCTGGTATTAGTGGGGGGTCACTGTGTGTAACCCCTTGTATCCTGTATAATATATGATACAGGGGGTTCTGTATATGTGTCCTGTATACACCTGGTATTAGTGGGGTCACTGTGTGTAACCCCTCGTATCCTGTATAATATATGATACAGGGGGTTCTGTATATGTGTCCTGTATACACCTGGTATTAGTGGGTCACGGGTCACTGTGTGTAACCCCTTGTATCCTGTATAATATATGATACAGGGGGCTCTGTATATGTGTCCTGTATACACCTGGTATTAGTGGGGTCACTGTGTGTAACCCCTTGTATCCTGTATAATATATGATACAGGAGGTTCTGTATATGTGTCCTGTATACACCTGGTATTAGTGGGGGTCACTGTGTGTAACCCCTTGTATCCTGTATAATATATGATACAGGAGGTTCTGTATATGTGTCCTGTATACACCTGGTATTAGTGGGGTCACTGTGTGTAACCCCTTGTATCCTGTATAATATATGATACAGGAGGGTTCTGTATATGTGTCCTGTATACACCTGGTATTAGTGGGGTCACTGTGTGTAACCCCTTGTATCCTGTATAATATATGATACAGGAGGTTCTGTATATGTGTCCTGTATACACCTGGTATTAGTGGGGTCACTGTGTGTAACCCCTTGTATCCTGTATAATATATGGTACAGGGGGTTCTGTATATGTGTCCTGTATACACCTGGTATTAGTGGGGTCACTGTGTGTAACCCCTTGTATCCTGTATAATATATGATACAGGGGGTTCTGTATATGTGTCCTGTATACACCTGGTATTAGTGGGGGTCACTGTGTGTAACCCCTTGTATCCTGTATAATATATGATACAGGAGGTTCTGTATATGTGTCCTGTATACACCTGGTATTAGTGGGGTCACTGTGTGTAACCCCTTGTATCCTGTATAATATATGATACAGGGGGTTCTGTATATGTGTCCTGTATACACCTGGTATTAGTGGGGTCACTGTGTGTAACCCCTTGTATCCTGCATAATATATGATACAGGGGGTTCTGTATATGTGTCCTGTATACACCTGGTATTAGTGGGGTCACTGTGTGTAACCCCTTGTATCCTGTATAATATATGATACAGGGGGTTCTGTATATGTGTCCTGTATACACCTGGTATTAGTGGGGGGTCACTGTGTGTAACCCCTTGTATCCTGTATAATATATGATACAGGGGGTTCTGTATATGTGTCCTGTATACACCTGGTATTAGTGGGGTCACTGTGTGTAACCCCTTGTATCCTGTATAATATATGATACAGGGGGTTCTGTATATGTGTCCTGTATACACCTGGTATTAGTGGGGTCACTGTGTGTAACCCCTTGTATCCTGTATAATATATGATACAGGGGGTTCTGTATATGTGTCCTGTATACACCTGGTATTAGTGGGGTCACTGTGTGTAACCCCTTGTATCCTGTATAATATATGATACAGGAGGTTCTGTATATGTGTCCTATATACACCTGGTATTAGTGGGGGTCACTGTGTGTAACCCCTTGTATCCTGTATAATATATGATACAGGAGGTTCTGTATATGTGTCCTGTATACACCTGGTATTAGTGGGGTCACTGTGTGTAACCCCTTGTATCCTGTATAATATATGATACAGAGGGTTCTGTATATGTGTCCTGTATACACCTGGTATTAGTGGGGTCACTGTGTGTAACCCCTTGTATCCTGTATAATATATGATACAGGAGGTTCTGTATATGTGTCCTGTATACACCTGGTATTAGTGGGGTCACTGTGTGTAACCCCTTGTATCCTGTATAATATATGGTACAGGGGGTTCTGTATATGTGTCCTGTATACACCTGGTATTAGTGGGGTCACTGTGTGTAACCCCTTGTATCCTGTATAATATATGATACAGGAGGTTCTGTATATGTGTCCTGTATACACCTGGTATTAGTGGGGGGTCACTGTGTGTAACCCCTTGTATCCTGTATAATATATGATACAGAGGGTTCTGTATATGTGTCCTGTATACACCTGGTATTAGTGGGGTCACTGTGTGTAACCCCTTGTATCCTGTATAATATATGATACAGGGGGTTCTGTATATGTGTCCTGTATACACCTGGTATTAGTGGGGTCACTGTGTGTAACCCCTTGTATCCTGTATAATATATGATACAGGGGGTTCTGTATATGTGTCCTGTATACACCTGGTATTAGTGGGGTCACTGTGTGTAACCCCTTGTATCCTGTATAATATATGATAGAGGGGGTTCTGTATATGTGTCCTGTATACACCTGGTATTAGTGGGGTCACTGTGTGTAACCCCTTGTATCCTGTATAATATATGGTACAGGGGGCTCTGTATATGTGTCCTGTATACACCTGGTATTAGTGGGGGTCACTGTGTGTAACCCCTTGTATCCTGTATAATATATGATACAGGAGGTTCTGTATATGTATCCTGTATACACCTGGTATTAGTGGGGTCACTGTGTGTAACCCCTTGTATCCTGTATAATATATGATACAGGGGGTTCTGTATATGTATCCTGTATACACCTGGTATTAGTGGGGTCACTGTGTGTAACCCCTTGTATCCTGTATAATATATGATACAGGGGGTTCTGTATATGTGTCCTGTATACACCTGGTATTAGTGGGGGTCACTGTGTGTAACCCCTTGTATCCTGTATAATATATGATACAGGGGGTTCTGTATATGTGTCCTGTATACACCTGGTATTAGTGGGGGTCACTGTGTGTAACCCCTTGTATGCCTGTATAATATGTGATACAGGAGGGTTCTGTATATGTGTCCTGTATACACCTGGTATTAGTGGGGTCACTGTGTGTAACCCCTTGTATCCTGTATAATATATGATACAGGGGGTTCTGTATATGTGTCCTGTATACACCTGGTATTAGTGGGGTCACTGTGTGTAACCCCTTGTATCCTGTATAATATATGATACAGGAGGTTCTGTATATGTGTCCTGTATACACCTGGTATTAGTGGGGGTCACTGTGTGTAACCCCTTGTATCCTGTATAATATATGATACAGGGGGTTCTGTATATGTGTCCTGTATACACCTGGTATTAGTGGGGTCACTGTGTGTAACCCCTTGTATCCTGTATAATATATGATACAGGGGGTTCTGTATATGTGTCCTGTATACACCTGGTATTAGTGGGGGTCACTGTGTGTAACCCCTTGTATCCTGTATAATATATGATACAGGAGGTTCTGTATATGTGTCCTGTATACACCTGGTATTAGTGGGGGTCTCTGTGTGTAACCCCTTGTATCCTGTATAATATATGATACAGGGGGTTCTGTATATGTGTCCTGTATACACCTGGTATTAGTGGGGTCACTGTGTGTAACCCCTTGTATCCTGTATAATATATGATACAGGAGGTTCTGTATATGTGTCCTGTATACACCTGGTATTAGTGGGGGGTCACTGTGTGTAACCCCTTGTATCCTGTATAATATATGATACAGGGGGTTCTGTATATGTGTCCTGTATACACCTGGTATTAGTGGGGTCACTGTGTGTAACCCCTTGTATCCTGTATAATATATGATACAGGAGGTCTGTATATGTGTCTGTGTAACCCCTTGTATCCTGTATAATATATGATACAGGGGGTTCTGTATATGTGTCCTGTATACACCTGGTATTAGTGGGTCACTGTGTGTAACCCCTTGTATCCTGTATAATATATGATACAGGGGGCTCTGTATATGTGTCCTGTATACACCTGGTATTAGTGGGGGTCACTGTGTGTAACC